>NW_027185382.1:4275354-4420354 GCF_022577435.1 Embiotoca jacksoni | reverse complement strand
AACAAAAACAAATCTACAGCCTCTTCATGCTCTGTACGCTGAGATACATATGATGTAGGAATTACCACGGGACTGAAATGTCGTTAAGCGTAACCTAAATAAAATGTGGCTCCAGTATGAAGTCCGGCTTGTCGTCAAGTAGCGGACGAATCACGGCATTCGCAGGGGTTCCATGTTCGGCCTCGCAAGGCGCAACAACAAATCAATCCTGATTAGTCAGCTGTTTGCTCGTTAAACCATAACAGTAGAAACAGCTCACAGAAAAAACCTGGCAGCTGTGAAGGAACGTCACTCAATGGCTGACAGCGAGCAATAACTTGAGCGAGCCATCGCGAGGAGCGACGTCTTCGCCAAGAAAGCAGCTGGTGGCGCCGTAAAAAGCCGTTTGTTTTCAACAAATAAAGTGACCGCGAGCGAGTGAGCTGGTGTGAAGGGAGATTTTACACCATCGGTTTCAGGAAGGTTAATAATTCAATTTAAACCACCATTTTGTATTTAGCAAATATCTACCACGCTGAAATAATAACAGCTCTTAGCTTTATCTAAATTTATCAACTGACCTTGAACATAACCTTGAACAATGTGACATAAGCTCTGCTCACATTGCAGCCTATATATGAAACGCAGCGACAGTTCACTTAAAAAAGACAAAACTCCTCACAGTACCAGTGTGCTGCTCTACTTTCTTTGGCTATTTATCAGTGTCACTGCTGGGTTCTTTTTTTTTTTTTGGTTCTTTTTTTTTTCCACACTGCTTGAAAATAATAGGTTGGTGTAGGATCCATCTTATTTGCAGCATGTGGGGGATTGGGGGCGGGGGGGGGGCTCGTGTGTGTGAATCGACCTTGTTGTAATTGGGGAGACTTTAAAGTGTCTGGTGTTGAACTAATTTGAGATGTTTTTCCATTGTGACGCCGCAAACTGTGCAATAATAAGTGCATCTAACGTAAGAAATATAACAGCAGCATAAGTTCTGATAAATGGGGTCAACGGATAAATAACAGGCTGGATAAGGAATTTATTCCTTATTAAAGGAATAAATACTGCAGCATGGATTTAACGCCATTTTCATATTTACGATCACGTAATCTGCCTAAAACCAGACAAAAAGCAGAATAATCACATCTTGAAGATACCTTTCTCCTGAATCCGTGAGAAGCACTCATCACAAAACAAGCTGTGGAGTGTTTATGTTGTGGGTTGGTTGCATGTGACAGCTGACATGCATCCAGGAATAGAAACCCTGGAACGACTCGAGGCGATCGGATGTTGGCCCACAAGTACAGATGATGGACGAGTCACGGTAACATTAGAACTTACCGTATAAAAACACCAGATACACACACACACACACACACACACACACATCTGTGGTGACAGTGACATGACAACAGACCTCTCTGGCCTTTAGCTTCATAGGTCAGACTGGTCTGCGAACTGCAGCGCAGCATGGAGACCTGACACACATGCTAATTTGAGCAGACAACCTACACCCGCTGACCATTAGGAAACGCGGAGCTGTAACATTTTACATCACGTGCTATATTCGGGCTGCAGAGATATGATCCAGTCCTTCGTACTTGTTTTAAACACTTCCATGGAGTTGTGTGTGAAGTGAGAGTAGAAGACGATTGATGATTTCTTTATTTCTTACCTTTAGCGAGTCGAAGCAGGCGATCACCCTCCCGTTCTCCACCTGGCAGCTTTTGGGTGGGTGGGCGAATTTGCATTCTTCATCGCTGCGTGAACAAGTCCCTCTCTGAAACTGCCGGCACACTTCCAGGGTCAGCCATTTTGTGTCCCGTATCGAGGCAATGTTTAGAGCCATGTCAACAGCACTGGCTGTGGAGCCGAGGTGGAGTGGAGCCACTTGTTTTTAAAGGAGGAGGCGATCCCTCTGAGGAGGTGTTTTCAGTGATCCAGTTCAAAAAAAAGTTTAAAAAAAAGTAAAAAAAAAAAAAAAGTAAAACACACAACAACTAAAAGTGATAGAGCATGTAGGTATCAGTGATCTGCTTCAGGTCAGTGGATGAGGTTTGTCCTTGCAGACGGGGAAGCGGAGGTAATGGGCTGGCAAAGGCTCTGTGACCTCAGCATGGGACTGCACTACGGCGCTGTTATGGAGTTTGTCAGTCAAACGGCTAATTGTTCATCAATCAGTCAGTCTCAGGTGCAGACCTCTGACGAAGCAGAGGGGGGCATGCTCGGAGACAAGCTCTACTGGTTGTACCAATGTGCCCAAAATGTCCTCTGTATGAGTGATGATATCTTTGCGAGGGTGGATGTCGGGTGCTATTTTGAGGTACAATGGCACAGTTTAGGACAACACAAAGGTTTGTGGCTTTTTCTATCGTTTAGAAGTCGTCAGTACGTACTCTCTCTGAGCTTTGGCACCTCGGCCAGCGGTGCAGCAGCTCCACCTCTTCGCTCCGCGCAGAGCACAGGTGAGGACAAACACGGGTCAGGGGACGCCCGTGGCCGAGCTGCGTCCCGACACGACTGCAGAAGGGAAAAATCTGGAGCCTCTTCAGAAACACTCGGGGATCTTCAAGTAGGGAGGTTGTCTCACAAGGCACTTTCTGTCTGTGATCTGAGATGGAGAAGGACAGAAAAAAAAAAAAAAAGAAAAAAAAAAAAAAAAAAAAAAGAGATGAGAAACAGGGTGAGATTGTTTTCACTGAGAAAATGGCTCTAACCATGATAGGCAACAATTCACCTAACAGACTTCAACAGGCATTGTTTTGCATGTCAATCTGAATTTGTGTAAACTGTCCCAAAGGGCTGCTCGCTCCAAAGGGTACAGGGCTGATAAACCGGAGAAAAAGGGAGCTGTGAGGTTATTCAGGAGCCACTTGAGTCTAAGTCCCTGAGTCACTGCTGTGTACCTTTTGTACAAGGTGACTACAAGCCCGCTGGCTTTTCCAACATATCGCATACAAAAGAATGGCAAAAAGCCTCTGTGCTATGAGACAGTGGACAAGAGCACGGAGTCAGAGCAGAGATAGGAGGGAGGAAAAAAAAAAAAGCCCGAGGGTCCAACCCGCCCTGTAGAGCCATGCATGGAGGGGACGGCTCGGCCAATAGAAAACCGCGCGGCGCAGCACTATTCCGGGCAGCCGTCCAGCAGCCGGAGAGGGACCGAGACAGATGCATATGCCAGTGCCAGACACGATTATGACGCTGCCCAGTGTCCCTGCAATATCCACCGGTCTCCCACCATCCAAATTAGTACCGGCTCATTGACAGCAGCCTGTCAATTCACATTCATGGAGGGGAAGGTACGTATGTGTGCTCCCCGGCCTCGTCCCGTGAAGACGCCGGTCCCTGTGCCTGGTTGTTGTCTGAAGGAGAGAAGGAGGCGGACAATTGGTAGAGAAACAACCCGAGGAAGTGACCTCTTAGCTTTGAGCGTACGAAATCCATTACCAAGCTACTGCGCAGGGAGCTCTTTTCTTGGCACATCTGGAAATGTTTTTCAGCTAAAAGGGGGGCGGCGAAAAGGGGGCTGAGGACACCAGACTGAGGGAGGAGAAAGAGAAGGGTTGTTAAAAATCTAGAGCTCTGGTTAAAAGACTACCCTTTTACTGGGTCACATGTATAAAATTAGGTAGGGAAAACAGACGAGACGAGAAGCAAACACCAAGGAACTGTTGTTGTATCACGAGAACAACATATTGAACGACCTCGGATGGCAAACGACAGGCTCCACATGCTAAAGACGGCAAGTTGAGACTTGTACGCCCATCTACGCTACTGTCTGAAAGTCAGAAATATCACAGTGAGAAACCCCCAAAAATATCCATATGGAGAAATGGCTTTCAAGAGAAACATCTGTCAGGTTTATTTTGATCTTGATGACACATAGGTTGATATTTCTTAGACAACTCGTGGCAGAAAAGATGCTTCCCCTTGAAATCACCCACCAAGCCTATGTATTAAGAGCATTGTCTAGCTAATCATATCGTCCCACTTTAGTGCTGATCATGTGAAATGAGATCAGAAGCTTCCTCGTCCGATCGTACTGACGCCCGGGCTCCGCTCTCCAAGGCAGGATATAATTTCACATCATCTCCCCAGGGGGAGAGCCAATCGCTGCAGAAGAGACAGTCAGGTAAGAATCATGTCAGATCTGACCTTTAACAATTAATCCCTTCTTATTTTTAGAAGCCATAAGAAGTCTGTGATCAAGCTAACCTAGTTTGTCAGAAATGCGAGGAGGGACGACGGCGCCGTATCTCCGAGAAGTGACTGGCCTCGAATGATGGAGCGAGTTTAGGAGGAACGGTTGGAAAACAGCCATCGAGTGAATCGTTTTTTATATTTATATGGAGAAAAGCATTGAAATCAAACAGGATGTCGATATGGATGAAGGTCTGAACAGTTCACAGACAACATTCAAACACGGACGCGTACCATATGGGCGCAAATGCCATCAGCAGCGAGTCCACGGTTGGATTTCTGGCCGGCCAGGCCGTTATTGCAGATCATTCTCCTGCTCTATTTCCCCACATTTCCTGTCTGTCTCTTCTCCTCCTATCTAATAAAGGCACAGAAAAACACTTTCTAAAATTCAAACAACGTTTGTCAGGACAGATATTCAGAACAAATGGCGAGGCCTGAAGATCAGACGGACCCCTGTGTGGGTGGTAGGACGATAAAAAAACATGCAGGAGCATGACTGCGAGTCTGTTTTCATGCTGTACGTTATGTTTGTGCTCTCGGGGGAATTTAACTGCCGTCAAAGCAAATGTTTATTTGCACATTATGTTGCTGCAGTTGTTTGCCACAAAATCGACAGAGAAACTCGTCTCTGATCAATTCTGAGGGAAAAAACTGTCAATAAAAAGTAAAGAACAATCTCAGTGGCAGCGTGACATCATCCATTTATATGCTTCATGCTTTGCAGACAAATAAAAATAAAAGTAAATGAATCAATTGTGAAAATGGTTAATAAATGCAGCCCCGGTAGCCTTTTAAAAGATGTATATCTCATGGTGAAATGATGCTGATGTGGCACGCTGGCCGATACCAGGCTCTCTTCTGCAGCCACGTCTGAACTCTCTCACATCTTTGAAACACAACAAAACCCCTGCTGGAAGACAAATTGTCATCCCGGGGTGAAAACTGTTACCTCTCGTATAATAACATCCAATCCAACCAGTGTGACGAACTCAAACACACAGTGGGAGAAATGTGCTGCGAGATGATGACTCGGCGCATGCGGTTTGAGTTTAGGCTGATTGGACAGGATGTCTCTGGCTTGGCTAAGGTTAGCTTAGCGTCTGCTTGGTCAGTGGCTGCACTCTGAGGACAACGCTCCCGGTATGAAAGGGCAGACGGGCAGACGGTCAGCAGGTAGGAAAGAACCACGCAGCATGTTCTGACCACCGCTGTCGTGCAGAGGATGTCCACACCGAGCACTAAATCATTTTAATGCCACCTCGAGGTAAAATGTGGATGACATTTGGTTCAGACCTCAGAGATTAGGCCTCCTGTCGACCCTCACAACTGAACCAGGCTCTGTTGCTGCAGTTTTGAGAGAGCTACCAGGTGCAGAAAATTGCATTGCAGCTATTGCATTGTGCAGAAATTTGTGAAGGACTAGTATAATCATGTGGCTCTCACTGCAATGAAACGGATATCATAATTTTTAGACCTGCTGCTGTGGGTGTGAATGTTAATATGGCTGTTCACAGGGTTTTCTCGTGGCGACCGAATCTTTAATCCCGACAGTATCATCCATCCTCCCGCAGCCAGACGGGAACATATCTTAAATAAAAGCTAATGAGCCAAATTGTGCACATTAGTGTTTATGCCATCAATCGTTAGTTCCTGAGACTGTGGAGGAAGACTTTGTCCCCTCCGTGTCCCGTACAAACAGACAGGGTGACCTGATAAAGCAGGATAGAGATGTAAAGAAAAGCACCACAGTGCTAGACTTTATGGATTACTGACGCTTACGAAGGCCAGCTGGCAGACGCATTATCTTGGTCAGTCTGCTTAATTGAATGAGAGTCAGCGGGACTGGGGTGTCTCGAGTGAAAGTCATTGGCTTGACCTCTGAATACCTCGTATGTAACCCATTAGTCTGGTATCTGTGCGCTGCAGTTTATCTTAGCCGCTTGTATTTGTCCAGCACAGACGATAAGCTACCTGGTTTCTATTGGTCGGCGGGCTTTTTGATAAACGTTCGCCGCGGAGTCGGCCAGGTGTCGCCGGCAAAATGAAGTAGAAACACAAACGGGCGTGACGGAAGAGCGCCCGAGCAGGGTACCTGAGTGGCCGCATTTCCATTTATTACCATTTTATGCTGGCAAGCTGCAGTCGTATGGTCATTTGCATTGCCAAGAGGAACAAGTGGTCAATGTTTTTCAAGGCTGCGGAGAGAGAGGGCCTCATTGTAGAGGGGAAATAGGAAAATGTTCAGTTTCCAGTGAGTAATGGAAAAAGAGTGAGCCGTGTAGTTAAGGCTTTATCAAAATGTTCTCCATCCCTAACCGAGCTAACGCGGCTTTCAGGATGACATCACCGGCTGCAAAATGTTCCTTTGCATCTTCCAGAGAGGATCAGAGCGCGGCTGTAACCTGTAGCCTAATTCGTGTTTAATACTATAGAGGTTGCGATGCTTATGAAATTGTCTTAGGCATAATCTACGGATCCCCTGAGATCCATATCATCAAGTACCATTAGCGATAAGGATGGGTGAGTGAGCTCAGCAGAGGCTACACCAGGACTAAGCTATTGTTCAGAGGCAACACAAGAAGCGTTTCACAGAGTCAGCAGGTGCCCCATATCATAATAGCCTTAGCTGAAACACAGTGACCCGAATAGCCCTGCTCATGATATAGGACTGAGCTTCCTCATCACTGCTCCGTTTCATGGAGCAAAATTCATTTGTTTATGTTTTTATAGGCACTTGATTGAGAGAAAGTTTCAGATTTCTTGATTGATATCAG
The DNA here is from genome assembly GCF_022577435.1 of Embiotoca jacksoni. Taxonomy (NCBI): domain Eukaryota; kingdom Metazoa; phylum Chordata; class Actinopteri; family Embiotocidae; genus Embiotoca; species Embiotoca jacksoni. The sequence goes on along the minus strand of NW_027185382.1, from coordinate 4,413,398 downwards.
TCCCTGCACTCAGGAAATGGATTTGTTTCCCCGTTTAAGTGTTCCTCTTCTCCCTGGTTAACCACGGGGACTCAGGCAAGTCATCAACTAATTATAAGGCTGCAGGCAGCAAGAGGTGAACAGTGCTGTTCAGATACTGGATGGGAGTCTCTGCAGAAATACCTCCTGTAACTGCTTTCAGGTCTTCTGATATTTTATGTATCCTAAACTCAAGAATAGAAAAGATCAAACCAGATTAAAATTACCGTACATTTCAATACTACGTAGAAAACATCAAATGAATAGAAATCTACAGCCTTTAAAACGAATGCACTTGAAAACTTAAGAGCTGAATGATTCAGCAAACTTGCCCTCGTGTCACAGAGCAATCAGACGACCCCTTTCATGCAGAGGAAGTCTGCAAAGCCTACCCAGCACTAAATCCTTCTAATACCATCTTGAGGTACAATTTACATGAGAGTCAATTCAGAATAAGGGGATTTCTCGCTGGCAAAGTCTTGCAGGAAAGACCTGAGTGCTTGCCTGAGGTTTTTCCCCATTCTTTCCTCAACAGGAAGGGCTGGACTGATGTCCCGTTTTAGAAAAACACCCACTTCCCTCTTGATCCGCAGCCAGACGTATGACACCACGCTGGCCTTTTCCATAGCAAAGCGAGGATGTCCACATGCCTTGACCGCACCGGGCACCGCCGTCTAAATCTAAATGTAAGCAGACAGCGGAAAGCCGGGGACAGGACAACCGGGGCCCTTCGAACTCAAAAGGTTAATTATGATGTGAGGCCTTATAAGTTCCAGCTCGTTCAGGCCAATCGGCTATTTCTGTCCACGTACATAAAGAGCGCCACAACATCAGACTCCGCTCTGTACAAACAACCTTTGCCCGCAGCTTGTTATTTGGAAAATTTGCACACCAAGTTATGAGGACAAACTTTGTGGGGCGGATGCCGCACAACACCACGAGTTCTTTCGCTAGACGGTGAAAAATATGTAGCCCATGTGGCAAAAACAAAAAAAAAGGAGCTCCTGACATTTGTGGATGGGGTGGGGGGGGTGGGAGGGGAGAGTCGACCGCTGTGATAACGCCTCTCCCGCAGGAGCCGAAAGAGAAAGTCCATTACAGGACGGGAACTGCAATGAAGGCAGTTGCTGCGTGGCTGAAAGCTCCCGCTGCTGGCTGCCGTGCATTCATCAGCCAGGCACTCTTTCTCTCACACAGATAAAACATTGCCTCTGCTCCCTCCCCACCCAGACTGGTATGCAGCACACTGCAGCAAAACTCCTGGAGAAAAAAAAAGAAAAGCAAAAAGAAACAGCCAGCCAGTATGCCGGTTCTTTCCCACCTCTTTCCACTGGGTCCAGTCGCCTCCGTCAGTCTGCCGTCCCAAACGCAGGAGGCACCCGGTGCTGCAGCAGCGCTCCCCTCAGCCTCGGAGACTGGAGTTAATGACCATGTGAACTGTTGTCATTCCTCGCAAGCTGCAGCCGGAGGTCCATGCCGAGACAGGGATTTTCTCTCAGTGTCTCTCTCTCTCTCGGCCACAGAGCGAGGAGCGAGCGAGGCAGGCAGCAGGCAGGAAGCAGAAGAGTGTCTACTCCAACTATCTGGCTGAAACACCCCCCCCCCCCCCCCAACACACACACACACACACACACACACACACACACAAGCCAGCCCCTTCCTGCCCACCAGCCTGTGGCAAGGCCCCTCCCCTTAACAGCTCCAGCCAATGAAATGCCAGCTCCTTTAAATCACAGCTCTCTATTGGAAGAGAGCGGACGAAGTGATGGGGTGAAAACTGCTTACAGTAACAACCCCTGAATGCTGATCTTAGAAAGGTATTTCCCCGATTTCATGGCCGGCTCAGCGAGCTCTAACATCCTGTATTCTTTTCCAATCTTATCCAAGTGAGCTTTGATTATATCCAAATTCAAATTATCACCGTTTCTAATAGGAAACGAGCTCAGGAGTGGAGAGACCAGAGGTGTTTTGTCATATAGAAAAAAAAAAAAGCCGTAATCAAAGTGTTGCTGCGGTTGCACACTGAAGATCAGCCGTGTCCTTGTCTATGTTCTATGATCACATCTAACACCCCCCCCCAGGAAACAGGAGCACTGCACCTCCTCCCCCTCCCGATCCTCCACGACCTCCCCTCAGCATCCGTCCTCTACACTCATCTACTCCTCCATCCAGACACTCCTCTCCTCCTTCCCCCCCCCCCCCCCCCCCCCTCATCCCTCACCTGTATACTTCCCCACATTTCTGTGAGCTATCTTTCAAGCTCAATTTCAATCCAATTCTTTAGTTTACTGGACTGGAAAATTACACAATAGTGAACATTTCTGTTATTGTTGCATCAGAATTTGCTTGGGGGAAATAAAAAAAAAAAAAAAAAGGTAGCTGGCTGGGATTGGGAGGTCTTGGTCGCCCCCCACACCCCACCCCCCACCCTACACCCAGCTGATGACATGCTGGCTGGCATCATATGAGCCGTGAAACCGGAGCGTCACAGAACTGATGAGTCAGAGATTCAGCTTCATGACTTTTCGATCCAGATTCAATAGAACAGCTGTAGCGTCTGTCTCTGTCTCTCTTTTCCTCTGTCTCATACAAAGGTTGTGAATGACGCCGCAGCCTGGGTGTTTCGTTGACATCAATGAGGATAAACACGCTTTTGCAGCGCCGCGATCAACAAACCTATTTTCTGTCTGATTATGCTTCGATATATATATATATAAATATAATATCATGCTCCACTGGTAAAAAAACATTTGTTTGTTTTTTTTGGGGGGGAGGGGGGTGGGGGTGGGGGTGATTAATCTCTCCAGCATGAAAAAGCGTCTTCCTCAGCACATTATTCAGAAGACTGACGTCATTTTCGGCATCGACGGCACCTGTAGGGAAATTACTCAGAGAGTCATTCTGGTGTTGCATGAGGAACGATCGGGGAGGCGGGGGAATGTCAGCCTTTTGTGAAAAGCCACCCCCAAAAAAAAAAAAAGTGTCACCTTACAATGTCGTCTCACTCCGCCGTGTCTCGTACGCAGGTGCCGGAGATTAAATGAGCAGGAACGCTCCTTGACGTGACCGACGTGACCAGAAAAAAAGAACAACTCAATATCATTCATGGAACAACTTCCGGGCCGGCCTGCTCCATCACCGCAGATAGATGAGGCGTATCAATCTCTCATTTGGCTGCAACCGACTTCCCGATAACTACATCACTGAATAACTGTCAATAACTGTATAACAAGCCGTGCCGGTTGCTAATTTCCAATGGCAGACCTCAGATACCCTACCTCCTAAATAGATTTGTCCGACAGGAAAACAAACAAAAGCCTGGCAGACAAACAAGCCGAGCTACTTCCTTCCCACATGGTATCCCCTCCCCTCTTATTATCCCTGTCCTGTTTGACCCCAAACGGCTTGGCTCGCTCACACACGGCCAGATTTAGGATTCTGTGGCCCAAAGCGGCTTCGTTTTCAAAACACAAAAGGAGTATTCTGAAACAATGGCTAATTACAGAAAATGAAGACTGATGGGTTAAAGCCGTGTTTGAGAATTCTTCCCATTATTACGACGGAGGAGAAAACAAATAAATAAAATAAAAAAACGCTCAGAAATAGGGCACCAAAGACAGATCAATGAGAAGGCAGCTGTCTTTTTCTATTATTAGCCGTAATCAAATACCAAGCAGCAAAGAGAAGTGCTTCCTTCCGCTGGAAGCCCGTTCTGTCCACATCAAGTTCACCTGACGACTTACAATAAACAGGAGAGATCAATGCTGCATTCAAACTATTGAAAAGTAAAGACAATAAAGCCGCTTTAGTCAAATTCATTCTCGCTTGGAATCAAACTGTTTATTATTGTTCTTGTTATTTTTAAACAAACAAAGTCCCATTTGATGTGTGTCGTGTATCACTGCTGGTGAACACAGTATGTCCCACACCAACAGAACCACCGGTCCATTTGAAAACTGTCATACCTGCTGCCTGACTGCAACCGGTCTGTGCTGGGATGCTCCTTTGCGTTTCCAGAAGCACCAATTATTGCACATGACCCAGCAGGGAGCCCGATCAAAACTTATTCACCTTCCCCATGTGTACAGCCTCTTGCTCAGTAAAGCTGCAGCAGATTAATCTGCGCTTCCACTTGTGTCTCATTAGCGCTGCTTTGTTTTCTTCAAACCATTAATTGAGGTAATATTTAATTTGCTGCCTTTTAAACATTTGCATTAAATGCAACAGCCGCTTTGCTGTATGCTGCAAGTATGCATGCATGCTGCAAGTATGCATGCAGTTAATAGCTGAATAAAGTCACGTGTCTTGAGTTGTGACCAAAGCTGTCCCCTGCAGATTTCACCAGTGTTACTACATCATAAGAAGCAGCATGTCGCTGCAGGAGACATTCATCGTGTCCACATGTCACGATTCAACCTGTTTCTCGTGCAGCTGCTCTGATTAGCTCGTGGGCAGTGATTAGGAGCTAGCATAGTGAACCAGCCATCCCGTAATATTTCCCACAACAAGTGTGTGAGAGCTGAAAAACACAAATACGAAATAAAAGGCTGCCAGCGTTACCTGCTAGGCTAACTACCTGCGAGCTCACCTGATGACGTACCTGTCGCATCCAGCTGCTGTCGGTGTGGGGGGGCGGGGGGGGACCGGGGGACTCAGGACGGCGGACAAAACGGTCTCCCGGATGGACACTTGTCGCTATGTCTTCTTCTTTGTGTGTGTGTGTGTGTGTGTGTGTGTCAGAAAGAAAAAGTTTCTTTTCTGTCTCGGTTTCAGCGCGACGCGGTCCGTCGCTACGCGCTAGCTCGCTAACTACTTTTAAGGCTCGGCCAGGAAGCAACAAGCGATTTTGACAGTTGGAGGGACGGTTGACCGCGCTCCGCCGGGAGGGGGGTTACCGCTGAGCTCTGGACATACTTCACGCCTTCATCCTCCCGTGTTTGAGCGATTGTTCGCTGCAACCGCAATATTTAGGCATCCTCATTATACTGTCACGCCACGCGTGGTCGATTTTAACGTGTTAAATCTACTTCTATTGGATAAACAAGACAAGTCCCACCCTACGGTACATATGGTACAGTCCAGAGACAGCGAGGGGAGGGAGGGGAGAGGGGGGGGGATGCGGAGGGTGCCTGTTACCTAGGAAACAACAGTGAATCTCCCTGGGGGAGAAGATGTGGTCATGTCTGTCAAAGTAGCCTGCAATGGACAAGATGCAAACATGACAACATATTTCAGTTTATTCTGTGTTATAGTCCATTAATCCAGCTCATTTATAACACGTTATTTATTTATGACTGATGTACAACCTCCTCTCAGCTCTGATTTCTCTTGTTATTATTGAACATTTTCTTTTCATTCGAGTCATTTCTTTGAGTTGACCTTTCCTGAATATGAACCCTTCTCGTAAACGCTGTGTGACGGGTTGCAGATGTATTGTTCCACGTTGTTGTCTTTCAAAATAAACCTCGCAACAAAACGTGATAGAAATGTAATATTCTTCATGAGCCGATTGCAGACCGTGAGCCGGCCTCGTCGTCACCACTCGATGCGTCGCGGAGGAGCGTGCGCAACCCCGGCATTTTGCAGCCTAATTGCATACAGCTGGCTGGATTTGGCACTTTGTGACACACAGGGACCCGTTGTCAGCAAGGAGCGCAACGAGTCAACAAGGAGCAAGTCACAAATATCCCCGGAATGAGCAGAGAGGCACAAATTTAGCCCCACTGACCGCTGCCCACGCCATGTGCTGCCTATTGAGCGCGTGAACAATGAGCGTAGCCACCGCAGACTGCCCCGTCAGGGCCGAGGCCTGCTGCACTGGAATGCCGATGGCGATAAAGGCATCGCAGTTTGTCAGGATGCGAACCTGTGGCGGTGTCAGGGATGAAGATGTTATTTAGTCAGCGCCGGCGTTGACGAGCGCGAGTGCAACATTTCAGAAAGATAACAACAGATGGTTGAAAGCACATCAATGTATGGGCGAGATTCAATATTTCTTATAAAGTCAAGATGGAGAATTAATCTGGGGTCAGACTGCTGTCATGCCTCCTCTCGGGCTCGCTCATAGCTCAATTGAACATGTGTCATTTGACACATAGCAATGTCAAAGTTCATAAACATAATCTGAGGCAGACCAACGGCAAATTTCTCTTCCTTTTCTTCCTGGAATATTAATGCCATCAGCACTATTTGTTCTTATTTTTCCTTTCCTGCCCAAATAAAACGTGCTGTTTCATCTGAAAATACAACACATCACAGCACCACTATGGAGAAAAACTGTATTTTCAAGATGTAAGTGATTATGAAAAACTGCTCACATAGGTCAAGCTCAACCCCCCCGAGGCCTAATGCATCGATCCCGATGCAGAGGAGGCATTCGTAAAAAAAAAAAAAAAAAAAAGCTGCTGCCGGCATACTTTTCTAAAAGTCCCTGAACGCCCACACAACCAAACACTGGGCTCATAAAAACACATGAACACATACAAGCTGCAACGATATCACTTCAACATGACATTTTATACCTGAAGTTTCAGCTTTTAAAAGATGAGGTTGGATGTGGTTCCCCCCCCCCCCCCCCCGCTGTGAAAAAGAGCTATTTAGTCTGCAGACTTTGATTTGAGTCTCAACAATATAATATAATGATTGAAAAAAAAATCTCAGGGAAAACAGGTGGCAATGTGTTTAAAGGACAGACGGCCGCCTCTGGATTCATAACAAGAAAATGATTTTCAAGCGAAACGAATACACTCGTCTCATCTCAGGTGGAAACACCTAAATACTCGGCTTTACCGCTGGTTAAATTGAACAGCACATAAGGTGCATCAAAAACGCAGGCGAAAGAAAACAACAAAATGCAAGCAGATGTCCGTACATGTGTGTTGGTGCTCATTAATGGGCTTTGACTCTACGCTCATCGCGGTAGCAGTCTGTGGAACGGACCTCGGGATCAACTGAGGAGGCGTCAGGCAGGAAAACAACCGCAGCATCCACAGGACACCGCTGTTGGTTTCTCTCAAACAGAGAATAAAAGCGAGCACAGTGGGAAAACGCTTTGCCCCCGCAGACAGAAAAACAGTAAACAGACACTCAGACGGGGGCAAATGCACGACACACACACACACACACACACACACACACACACACACACACACACACACACACACACACACACACACACACACACAAAACTTGCATGTCAAGGACGGTATTGATCTTGGAAATGTGTGTTGTCTAAATGAGAACACACCTGATTATGAAAGCTTTTAACCCAAATGCTTAATGCAGCGCAGGTTTAATGGAAAAGGCTTACAGCTGACACAAATCTCAGTAGAGAGGGAGTGTGTGTGTGTGTGTGTGTGTGTGTGTGTGTGTGTGTGTGTGTGTGTGTGTGTGTGCAGACTCTCATTGAGGTTCAGTCAATCTGATTGATTGTACGGAGATCACCTGAACATTGTTACTCCCTCTGTGACTCTGATGAGCGTTTTACTAATCACAAGGCCTGAGTAATGACAGATTGAAGGAGGTCCTGCTGTCATTAAACAAACTGACTCCCCCCCACCTTCCCCCCCCCTCCACCCACCCACCCCTCAAGCTGCAGCCGGGGCGAGAGACTACTCAAAATGCTGAGAGGAGCCATTTTGAGGCAGACTCATTTGTCCACTGGAGAGAAGACTAGTTATGCATCCCCATAAATCATCTGCTGCAGCTGTTTGTTCATATTGCTTCATCCATTCCTCCAGGATCCCCCTCTTTCAGCATAAAGGAGGACGCTGTACGATCCATGCTGAAGTGAGGCCGTTCAAAGAAACAGAAGCGTTTTGACTCAATAACTTATTACACTGCGGTAGTTTCTGAACACCGGGCAATGATGTATTAATAGAGAGACCTCATAGTGCTTTTTACACTGAATTAGAATTAATTTTTACAAGTGAAGAACACTTATTCATCAGGTGGGAAAATAAAGATGGCTCCGTTCATTCCAGCGTCCCAGTAAGTCACGACGGTGAAAACAGCCGTCGTTAATACACGTGTACTTTCCTTTTTCTGTGACAACACGTCTGATGTGAAAAATGTCTATTGATTGAGCGAAGAGTGGCTCATATTTAAAACTTCAAGCCTGCCACACAGATCCATAAAATAAACAGGTGATTTATGGTCTGTTTGATTGAGTTTGTAATCAAAGTTTCAGGAGAAACATATCGGATCTTTTGGTTTAAGTTTTCACTGCCTTTCTACCTCACAAGTAAATATGAGGTTTTATCGATGACTTCATCAGCAACGGGATTTGCATAATTTTTTTTTTTACAACTGTCTTATGGCGTTGAATGTTTTACAATTTTTAAGATCTCATCCCACAACTGACTAAATCCAATAATGAACGTCGGCATTTCAGAAAAAGAAAACGCACTGGCTGTAATTGTGAGAGATGAAAATCTTGGGAAATGTCAAGAGAAATGGCATATTACCATGACAACAACAGCTATTGTCTTGTCAAGGTTGCAGTGCGTGGAGTGCGGCAAAAAAAAACGAAACAAGACCCCGGCTGCTGTTCTCCTTCAGGAATAATTGCAACAAATGTCTACGAGCTATTGTTCACCACTAAATCTGAACGGACTTGTTCCCTGAAATCGCTTGGCCAAAAAAAAAAATCAATGTGGCGTCAGCAGCTTCCCTCTACTACGGGCCAAAGTGCTTCCAAATACAGTAAAGAAATGTATATTATTCATGAGGCCGAGGTTCACACGAGGCCATCGGCCCGGCCCGGGATCCTTAATGGCTGAACCGCCCTTCATCAAAGCCAAACTGGCCCCGTCATCCCAACTTGGCAGTCACTTAGCCCCAAGGATTGAGACTCCTTTGAAATATTCAATAATGCATTAAGGATGAGAGAGAAGTCAGCTAATTATGTTCACACACACACACACACACACACACACACACACACACACACACACACACACACACACACACACACACACACACACACACACACACACACACACACACAAACACACACAGAGGGAAGTTGGAGGTAGTAATTAAGTATTTTGCACTCCGTCGAGCTGTAATGATGTCGAGATTTTTGTGAATGAGAAATGAATGTGTTTGGATCTGATGACGTCTTATTCTGTTTCTGTCCTCCGGTGTTTATGTCGAGGCTGCTTGAGGTAATGAAAAAATGTTTGTGTGTAAGTGCGGTGCGAGAGACAATAGTAACCTTTCTCAAGGCGAGCCATCGGGTTGAAGTATTGATGCTTCTGCTGCAGGTTCCAGGGTCACTTCCAGCGTCTCAGCGGGGAGCCGACAACCTCCTCTGTCAGCAGAGATGCTCATCTCCTGAAACAACGGACAGATCACTGGAAGTTTCTATTTTAACACGCATACTTTAAATAAGAATATTCAAATCAAAAATAAATCTATTTATGTTCAGAATAATGGTGTTCTTAGCCGGTCTTCACAGGCCACAACACACCTTTTATACAACTATATACAGGTGTCACTTTAAAGATTGTGGTGTTTCTACTGTCTTTAAAACATGTGAAAGTGACACTGAAATCACTGCCAGATTTACCCATAGACGGAAAAAAAAATAGTTAGCAATGAAATATATTAGTAAAACGATATAAAATGTGCTCAAAAATACAATGTTTACAGAAATAAAGACGCTAAAGCTTTTCTAGCCCCTCACTGAGATGGGAGACAAGGTTATGATGTCATTTCAATGGACGGCATGCACACTATTAACAATCACATTTTCAATAACATAAATTAGCTCTAATTGCCATATTGTAAACATGGAGCCTTTGGGCCCCTCGGGGGGGTTTGGGGCCAAAGAGCCGCCTTGAAATACCCTGCGAGCATTTTCAGTCTCGTCTGCAATGGAAAGCTGAAACAAGTTTAAACAATATCATGAAGAGAAGATTTAGAAAATGATTTCAGCGATGCATGTAACACTGACACAGAATCCTCACAGATGTCAACAACCCAGCGATCATGAGAGGAGCCAGAAACACACACACTCACAACACACACACACACACACACACACACACACACACACACACACACACACACACACACACACACACTCACAACACGTTTTCTGCTCAGTGCATCAAACAAGACGCTCAAACATTCACTCTGCTGCTAAATGAATCAAAGCTTTGCACTACTTTCTCTGTAATTATCGATTCCTGAGTGGCCTCGTGAGCGGCTTCAGTCAAAGGCTCCTCCAAGTACGGCAATTATTATATTACTGTAACCATGGTGATTTATTTGCAGTGGAAATATATTTATGGATGAGAGTGGGCGGAGGATCAGCGAGTGGTGCGTCTGCGTGAGTGTGTTTGTGCACGAGCAGGGGCAATGAAATACCTTGCCAACACAAGCATGCACACACACAATCACCTTGACCTCTGAGCTGTAAGAAAACTTCTATATAACTGTAATATGTAACAAAAGTCAAATATGGCCTGCCTATATGCTCAATATTGAATTTTCTATAAAATAATAATGATTGCAGCAATGAGGCACACAGTAAAAATTCTCACTAAATTATTCTCATAAACTGTCTGCTTGTCTGATGTTAAATGTTCTCCATCAGCTGGTACGAGCTGTCATCGATTGAGGCTCCTGAGCTCCAATAATGGCTCCACGGCGCCATCTAGTGGCCAAAACTGGCAACTTCAGTAACGTCAGATATCCTCAAGAGCCCTCCCTCTCCCCCAATCTACACAGTCACTTATATAAAAACAAAACTATTATAATATTTGAAAATAAATGATCCTGTCATCATGTTGGACAGCCAGATTGACCAACATGGGCGCCAAATTAAAACGTGGCAAAGGGAGCAAACATGACGCAATATAAGTGAGCGAAACATATGCAGGACTCTGCACAGTAAGACACTTGGTTACCAAACCAACGTGAACTAAGATGAGGACTGCATGTCTCTTAAACACCAATAATTGTGACATAACACGCAAAGTTGAATCCAAAGAATTTCAATGATTGAATGTTGGACATTTACAGGTCCTTTTGGGTATTTGTGTGTGCGTGTGGTTCTCAGCCGGCGGGTCGGGGCTCCTGGATCTCCTTGCACCGGGCGAGACACCACACATCCCCGCTTGCAGTTTTCATTGTGATCTCGTTTCCCGTCTGCAGCAGGGGGCGCTACGAATATGTGTGAATATTACCATACATGTGTCTTCAGGGCGTTGACTGTTATCACACACACACACACACACACACACACACACATACTATATACTATATACTATATACAAAAATGAATTTTGGGTCACTTTTTGGATGACATGACTTTTCTTAGAATATTTTGGATGACATAGTTTGGATATTTTGGATGACTTTTTTTTAACACTTCTGAACTGACATGATGCCTCAAGTTACTTCTCACTGTGTCATACTGTATAATGTCTGAAATATGAAGAAGAAAAAAAGTCACTTTTGGACTTGTTTTGGACCTTTGGTGGACTGCACGTACAAAACTGAACCTGTGTGGCTTACCCTTACAGGGATTCACCTTAGGAGGTCTTGCCCTCTGTGGACTCACCCATGAACCCTGCTTGTTACCTCGGCGGGTAACCCGTGAACGCTACCTCGGCGGGTAACCCGTGAACGCTACCTCGGCGGGTAGCTTGTGAACGTTACCTCGGCGGGTAACCCGTGAACGCTACCTCGGCGGGTAACCTGTGAACGCTACCTCGGCGGGTAACTTGTGAACGTTACCTCGGCGGGTAACCCGTGAACGCTACCTCGGCGGGTAACTTGTGAACGTTACCTCGGCGGGTAACCCGTGAACGGTGAACGTTACCTCGGCGGGTAACCTGTGAACCGTGTGTGTTGTGTTACCTCGGCGGGGCTCGAACCCGTGTCTTCGTGAGGTCGTTTCCAGCTGGGAGTTGGAGTCGTAGACCGCTGGACTATCTTCGGCTCTGAAGAAAGAGCCGAGAGAGGAGAAACTCTTTCACGGAGTTCACTCAGAGCTTCCGGAGACTCAACGGGTAAAAGATTCTCCTTCACCGAGGTTTCTATTCATGGTTCAGATTCCACCTGTTGATGGTGATTCAACTTTTAGTGAACTTGAAACTTTTGGAGAAATTGAAAAAGTTTTGCGTACACAACACATCACATGAAGATATTTAATATCACTGCAGACCTCCTTGAAAACACATATATCTACTATTCAAAGAATGTCTGCGGCAATTCTGGTCGCATTTGAATGAATATTTATGTACGGTGGAGTTGTAGGTTGCAGAGAACCAGATATTTTTCATAATGCATCCCATTACCTGGGAAGATAGGTGGCACAGTGGTTAGCACTGTTGCTTCTCAGTAAGAAGGTTGGGGGTTCAATTCCCACCTTTGATGTGCCTTTTTTATTTAAATCATACAATGTCATTCAAATTATTTAAAAAAAAAAAGTCATAACACAGCAAAAAATGACCTAAAAGTCATTTTTGTGTCACTTTTTGGACGACGTTACATCACATTTTGAAGGATGTGCTAGAGTGTGACTTTTACATCACATTTTGAAGGATGTGCTATAGTGTGACTTTTACATCACATTTTGAAGGATGTGCTAGAGTGTGACTTTTACATCACATTTTGAAGGACGTGCTAGAGTGTGACTTTTGGGTCACTTTTCAAAAATTTCAAGTCGGTCCGACAAAGTCTGTAGGAGGAGTTCGTTAAAGTACATGTGTGAATTAGTCATTTGGCCACGCCCACTCGCGACTCCACTAGAATACAAAATCTTTCACCCGGAGAGATGTGTGTACCAACTTTCATGAGTTTGTGACTATAATAAAGCCTCCAAATAGTCCATTCATTTTTGAGGAGAAAAATAATAATAATTTTACAAATAACAACAGGGCTCTAAAAATTAGTCTCAGTAACACGACATAAGAACTAATAGGTAAACTGGGAATGAGACATCGACTGTACAAGTTTCAAAGAAGTTTTCTAGTCGTCAAGAAGAATCTCGTCGTCAAATATGTTTTGTGTTTCACGATGCCTGAACAAAGTTTGATGGTGGTTATCAATGCAATCAATAACATCACATGGTCAGATTGCCAAGAGGTTTTGGCAGGGCACCAGTGAAAAGCATTATTCCCATAACAACAGAGAACAAAGGAGTCTTTGTGAAGTTGTCCTTACGAAATTGACAAGGCCTTTTACAGCCTTTGATACAGGCTGGCTGCCTCACACAATGAAAGGCATATAAATTTGCAGATGTCGTCTGGAAAGCTCAAATGTCAACGCTTTTCACAACAGCACCAGGGCCCTGAAAGAGGAATAATTGATTAGTTCACCTTTTGTCTTGAGCCAAATATTCATCCAGGAGGACAAAAAAGGAGGCAAAGTGGAACATGAAAGAGCATCTTCAACTTCAGTCGACGTGTGCTGACATTATTCATCTTCTCTTTCAGCTAGTCAGTGCTCATGTGATCAGGCTTCGGTTTCACTCATCCATCTATCCACCAGCAGTAAAACGTAGAAACTAAGACTTATTACTCAGTTCAATTATTAAAACGTGTTTTAATGATGCTGTTTAATGACGGGATTTGCCGCTCATCATTAAAATAGATATTTCTTCGGTGAACGTGAAACTTGGCTGACCTTTGCCGTCCATCTCTTTCACAGCTTTTACTTTATTTACTTTTGACACCTGAATTATAAACTCGAAAGACTCGAAGCTATGCTGAGAAATGAAAGAAACATCTCAGTTCTGATGTGAAGACCAGACTCTGAATCTGAGCTCTGAATTTCTTCAGTGAATCAATTGTTATTTCTTCCTGTAAACACACAACACCTCCAGCTTTGAAACAGTGAATAGGACACACACAGACACACACACACACACAATCGACAGCTCCATTGTAGATGAAATGACAGCGTGTCACTGGGGTTGTATTGTTTTTGGGCACGGCACCAACAGGTATCTGTTTTGTGAGAGGTACTCCCACAGCACACATGCACACATTCAAAGTGCTCTCCAGCCGTACGGTACCTTTCTCTCTCTTCTCTGTGCTCAATAGCGAGTGATAATTTATATTTGACTTGTATTGTTGCATTGTGTCTCCCTCTTCTGTCTCTCTCTCCTTCCCTCCGAAGCCTTGCCATTAAATTTCAGCCTCTGCAATTTTCCTCTCCAGTAACAGAAAGGAGCAAAAGAAAGGAGAAAGAAAGATGACAAAGACAACACAGGACTCCTCTCTCCCCCCCCTCAGCCGTGTTATTGTACAAAATAGCCAAGCAATAATTTTTTGTCATTGGTTTACTCCTAAAAGCCCATTTGACGTCGGTCCTGAAAAGAAAGCAATAAAGAAACCTTTTCAGTGGAGTTGAATGAGCGAGAGAAGGAGGAATGAATCCCTTTGGGACGTTGCGACCGGAGAGGCCTTTTTATTTTCTTTGCTCTGGTAATCAAATGGAGCTGAAATGAAAATGGAGTTTTCTATGAAAATAGGGGCCTTTGTTGGCTTTGGAAGGCTGGTAATTCATAAACAATAAGCCGGCTCCTTTTGTTTGGGTTATAATATATTCCTGCTGCTCTGAAAGAGGTCTCTCACTATACACACACACTCTCACACACACGTTGAAGCCAGGGTAAAAGCCAAAGTGAGGCAGCAGGGGAAGAGAGAAAGAGGATATAAAAGGAGGCAGAGAGGCTGGCTTCCTATTCATCCTCCTGTCTGAGAGACGGCAGGATGCTCGAATCCTCGGCTCGGCATCCTTCACCTCTCCTCCTCTGTTCCTCTTCCTCTCTGGTCGTACCAGCAGCGTCTTTTCTCTCACACCTCTGACTTTTTGCTGGGGGGGAAAAAAAAAGACTAACTTTATTGGAGATGTCCTTCTGGATTTTGAACATATTTCTAAATGCTGGAGGATCAGAAGAAAAAGAAGACAGAGGAAGACAAGTGATGCCGGTGGAGAGGTGACGTCAAAGCCTTACTGCATCAGCAGCATGACGCGTCGACAGCAAAGTACCACCGAGCTCTTGGCAAACTAAGTCAGGATATACGATGGACATTGCGAAGCTGTAACTTCAACGGATGTGGGGAGTAATTTGTCTTTAACTATTTGACTCCCGGAGAGGACAGCAGCATGAATGTTTCCGCAGACGATCGACTGGGAGCAGATGACGTTCCTGGACTTTGTGGATCTCCGTGTCGTCCAGCGGGTATTAGAAAAGGAATATCACTTCGTTTTTACAACGGACTGATGATGGGCAGAGAGCCAAACAACATCATACTCTGCTCTCTGGAAATCCACCTGGTGAAGAAGCTCAAGACAGAAGGTATAGTTCATGCATCATTTGGACCAAACTTAATGAACTTGGATGGAAACTCAGGAGGCTACATTTGACACGTGAAGAGATGACCACTTTTACTATAGTGTGTAGAGGATTGGGATGGAACAAACATGCTTCTTTTATCTTGGTTTTTTTATCTTGTTTTTTTAACTTGTTGGAACGAGGATTGCAAAACAAATCATGTCCACCTTCATATTTCTTGACATCAGAGGAGGCTAAGTCAATTTTCAAGTAAGTTTTAGTTATGTTGCCCAATATCACCAATTTGCCTCACGGGGCTTTGATATCTGTGCAACATAAAACACCGTCTGTCCCTATAGACCTTGGTTCTCCCCCCCCCCCCCCCCCCCCCCCCAAAAAAAAAAAAACTTTAACAACGTCAAGCAACTCCCAGAGGATTTTAAAGATGCTGCAACTTTTCTGGAAAAGCTTGGCCTTAAGATGTTCTGGCCACGGCTGGAGAAAAGAAGTCCAAAAACTTCCCCGAAGCTAAAAGATGCACTAAAAGTTGTTGTTTTGTCCAAAAAAAACAAACAAACCACGAATGCTTTAGCAGAGAAACTCCTACAAAAACCCCGGAGGACAGCAAAGTGGAGGAAACCATGCTGGAACGACCAGCAGCAAGTGACTGTAAGTAGTGACTGCTGTGCTGATTTGGGATCGAAGGTGTCTCCACTAGATGTCACGTGTAAGAGTACGAATGTGTTTCTGACATCTATTGATGATTGATAACATTATTTTAATGGGAATAAAATACCTTGTTGTTAAAAACCCTGAGAATCAGTCACATTTAGGGGTGAATTCAAGAGTTAAATGTTGAACTACTCCTCATAGTCCAGCTTTCAGTTTTTGTTGTGTGTATTCCACCATCTTTGAAGTAACTGCTGAGTACTTTAAAGATGTTAAAGCATGACATCTGGATCACCATGGTTACATGACTGACACAGGCAGCCTTTGGTTTTTAGATCGCTTTGAAGAATACAAGTACACAGTTGATCTGTTCTCATCATGGCTTCAACTGCACTTTCTAGAGATTATCTGTCAATCAAGCAGTCTTGTTGTTTGTTGCCTCTGAACTTTGGGTGAAGGTCGTCTTTGTTGAAATATGTGTGACAGCTGCTGCATGAGTATATAACGTCGTATGATCGTTTTTGCTGCAGTTGACTTTCGCATTGAATGGCCTTGGTTTTGTTTTCAGTGGCAGATGTCAGCGCTAAATGTTCTTGAATGAATGGACGTCATCGGCTGCTAATCAGACTCCAGCTGTGTGGTTGAAGCTCTTCACATTTGGATGTGAAGGTAACAAACATGTTGACCAGTGGATGCTTCTTGTGACTTCAGATACCGTTTTCTGATGCATACAGATGTGCAGAAGAAAGAAGGTACAAATCTAAAACACATTTATGGAAATGGTAAATAAAACCTGGATGAGAATAAATTGACCTTGTTGATCGAATTGACGTGACAAACGGTGTAACCCCTGATCAAACCACTAGATGGCAGCAGCATCTAACAAATAGTGTTGGTCCTACAATGAAAGGCAGATTTTCTTACATGTAAATGCAAATTCAGGCTTTAACAAGTTTTTCCAAAGAATTAGATATTGTACTGATTTGTAATGCTGTTGCATTTAAATTAAATTTCATTTTCTGAGCATGTTTTAGTTCCACCTAACACTTAACTGCCATTTAAGGCCACAATTATAAATCAAAATACAGAAAATTTGTATTAAGACTGAGAAATATCAGAATAGTGCTGAAAAAAACTCAAATATAAACTCATGTTCAGGTTGTTACAACACATCAAATTCTGAAAAGCAAGTGATCTCAGTGTCCTTAGTATCCACAGCCCTTTTGTTAATGATGTTTGTGATGGTTATTAAAAAAAAAAAACCTGCAGATACTTTTTTCTTGAAGTGAAAATTGAAATGCAGGTATCTTGGAAGTCAAACTGACAATTACGATGCAAAAACTATGATAAATATATTTATATGGCTTCTTATCTTCTATCAGTAAGGGCTCATCTGTAATAAAACCACTAAATGTTATCTCAGTGTTACATTGCAGCCAAAAAGCAGGTACTTATCGTTTTCTTTAATTTGCCTTGTGACAAATGAACAGAAGGACCTTGTCCAAGTCAGTTTTATATGGCACAATATCACAGGCGGCTTTACAGTCTATATAGCATAAACAGCAAACTCCCTCTGTCCTTGGACCCTCGAGTGGAACATGTGTATAAGGAGAGTATTCACACCTACAGGAGATCCAGATCCAGTAAACTCACTAAACCTGTTTTGCTGTAGTGTAGAAACTGTCCACTAGAGGGAGCTTGATATCCATCTTAAAAGTGTTCATGGAAACCTCAGATCGGCCGCTGAAGCAGACACATGTTGTCCCCTGCTCCGTGTGTGTGTGTGTGTGTGTGTGTGTGTGTGTGTGTGTGTGTGTGTGTGTGTGTGTGTGTGTGTGTGTGTGTGTAAACTCTTGTATGCCTGTAAACAGCTGTTTTCCTGTCAATCGGTATACATTGACCATGAGCCGAAAATTCAGTTTATGTTCCTCTAACAAGAAATAGCTGCAGGATTTAATAATCTCACATGAGACACTGAAGTCAGAAGTTTGATGGACAGTATACCTTTTTAAGATGTTGCTTGTTTTATGATTAAACATAGCAGACTGCAGTTTAATGTTTAATCTGAGGGGAGAAAAAACCCTAACCTTCTCATTCGTTTATATTTGAATTGTTTTTTATGTTTGTGTTTTTATATTTCATATTTCAGTGACCCCAAATATATTTTCTGATTAGATTTGTGTAGGAATTATTATTTTTTTACTCAAAATAAACATCTCAGTAAGATGCTGGAAATGAAACGCCCTCCCCAAATATAAAATGACATTCCTGCAATTCAGGAAATGCACAAACCATATGATGATACACATATCATCATGTGTGAATGGCCCTACAAACACAATAAAATGCATCAATAAAAGGCAAAATATCTGGATATAAATGGAGATATATATAAAAGACTTTTTGAGAATGAGAATATGTTTGCTTTTTAGTTTCATTTTTTTTTATCCTACAGTTTTTATTTACTAAAACACTGAAAAAAAAAAATGTATTATGCATTTTCTGGTAGAACACTGTAAATGCAGAAATAGCCCTGAAAACAGACTGTAATGGATGTTTTGCCGGAGGCAGAGAAATTAAAATATGAATAAGTGGATAGGAAATATCAGTTATTCTCACTATGTGCACATTATGCCATTTCTTCATCTGTTATTCAGACTAACTGTACCATAATGGCCAAATGAGCCTGAGTGGAATAAAACCTGCCATTATGTGACCTGTGGATGCACCGTTAGCTTTAACTCTCAAATGTGAGTACTGCAGAACGTTAGACTGTGTTTTTCTCTCTTTGCAGAGACTGAGGTTAACTGGGTGTAAAGACAGGAGAGAAATAAGATGGTAGGTTCTCGTGGCATCCAAAAAGCTGCAGGAAAAGTCTGAGCTGCGACTTATTGTACGTTGAAGAAAAACTCCACAATACTTATATTTTTCAGCCTTTTTAAGCTCTTTGACTTATTTATTATGACCACATGGGCTTGTGTTAAGATGACTAACTTAAAGTAAACCCAAATGCTCTGAAAGGCAAATTTTTTTTAACTTAAAAAACAATCTTTAATCTCAAATTGACACTTCACAAAAATATTTAATTGCAAAGGTAATAATGCCAGAATAAATAGCTCCACCATGTAACCAAATAAAATGTCAAAAGCTCGTACCAGCACGGCCACACTGAATTTTATTTTATTTTTTTAAATAACGCTGTAAATATAAGTGGCGTGGAGCGTTCTGAACCATTTGTAGAAAAAGCAGAGACCAGTGGGATACGACAGCCTTCCTGTGGACTGAATTGCCTCAAAGTGCCAGACTGCTATCAAACCGAGTTAATGTGATGGATATCCGGCATTCTGCTTTCATTCTCCACGCAGTAAACATGGGAGCTGACAAACAGATCCTGGTGAGAGGGCCTCCAGCATAGAGCAGCCGCTCAGGCGCTCTCTGCCTCTAATGCATCGACAAATATAGCCTGAGTTCAAGTACATTTTATGTAAAGCACACACGAATAGACACACTTTTCCTTAACCCAATTTTTGCAATTTCCTTTGAGTAAGCAGCTGCAGCGACGAATGTGACCAGACGTTTTCCTCTCTGATTTTTGGGCTTTTTTTGTTTTTTTTGTTTATGGTAACAGCATTTAATCACAATCCAATCTGAGGTGTGCATGATCGTTATTCAACATCAGTATTTCCTGTTGTGTGTATAAGCTGCAGTATGTCCAATAAGACAAGGTTGTTTATTTAGATATTATTTGAAGTGAGACTTACGTCCTTCACCAGCGTCTCACCGTCTACCCTCCAAACCCTCATTCCTCGTTATCATCTCGTGTTGGATGCAGTTTTAAGTTTTATTTTTAAACATTTTTGGGTTTGACATTTTAAACTCGCTTTACATAAGTTAGTTGTGTATTTTATGCTTGAAAAATATTTGCTGAGCTGGAAAAAGAGTGCACGTGAGATGGCGCTGATCAGACATCAGGTGCTTGGAATAGTAAATGTAAAAGTCTTTATGAACTAAAGACCTGCAAAAATTGTTAATATAAAAAGGTGAAAGACTTTACGGTAAAACAAACAGCTTGGGATAAAAGTCAACGTGTCGACTTCCAGCGTCGTGAATGGAAATCTGCCTGCATATTTAAATAGATGTCCTCACCATCCATGTCAATGCTCAGCACATCACTCAGACCCCGTCACCATGAAGGAACTACACTGCCATCATCACACCACAACAAGCATTACACAAGATATTCAGTCGGAGTAAATGGTTCGGCCAATTACATTGATTTTAGAGGAGCTATGTAGTTTGCATTAGTGGAGGAAAATGGACTGCCATTTTCCATGTTGTTAAGAATTGAGGTCTCTTCAGCGTCTATAATGGATAGACTACCAATCAGCAGGCTGATGTAACTCCACACGCTCTCTTTGTGGCCACGTATCACATCAGGCACTTAAACCATTAGACAGCCTTTTTAATATATTTCTAATTACATGAGCAAATGTATTTTTAGCTCCGTCAGTGAGGGCTGTAAAGATGGCAGTGTTGATGCTGCATCGGTTGGATCAAACTGCTTTACAACACGCTGACAGAAAGTTTCTGATTGGCTGTTTATGAAGTTGAAAATCCTGAAAGAGGATTCTGGTTCAGTTTCTCAGCATAATAAAATACAAACGGCACTGCTACATATCTTGGTTTTACTGCTGCATTAATATATGCTGCATTTTACTGTTGCATTTATGTGCTGTTGGTTTAATCTACAGTGATGCATCTTATTCTCGGAAGATCCTCTTGTTTGTATCTAAAAAACACTTCTGGTTTCAGCTTCGTGAAGATGTCGAGCACCTAATTTAGTCTGAGATATCCTAATAATCAAAATAATGGACCTCAAAGTCTATATTACTTGATTACCCCAATGTGATGCACACAGACAGATGCACTCACATGCACACCTAAACCTGAGCACCACTCGGTAAGAAATCAAATGGCATTCTCGGGGCCAAGTCGATTTCAATCTCTTTTTTCAGCTTTTTTCCAAAATCTATAACTGCAGCTCTTAACTCGGGGCTGAGAGCCGGGAGAGCAGCGGGTTAAAGGAGGCCCGCGGCTCTGTCAGGTGTGGGTTAACTGCCGTGTCATAGTGGCTTTTGTCCTCTGAACTGCTCTGTGATGATGGCGCGTGGCGGACAGCGCGGCCTGAAGTGATCTGGAAGGTTGTCGGTTTGGATCTGCGCGGTAAATGGGCCGAGGATTGCTGCTCGAGAGCCTGTGATATGGCTGCCAGAGGGTGTTTTATGTCAACCTTTTCAGAGAGAGAGCTCTTTTTCAGAGCTTTCAATGGAGCAGAGGGATGTTTTGTAGGACTTGTCACTCAGTGAGGACGAATATCTTGTTGCATATGTTGCTGCTGTATGATCAAAATGCATTTGGGCCTTATAGCTGGCAATAACCACAACAGAAATGCCTCTCCAGCCACGTATCATAGCTGTCTCACAACAAGCCTCGCCTCAAAATAATTTCTTAATCCATTAATTGGCGTGGAGCAGCATTCGGGGCAGGGCTTTTTGTTCAGTATGTTTTTCAGAGATGCATACTAATCATATAAAGTGATCCTTTGTACTCAGGTTGACAGCAACAGCGAGGGCTTTTAGACGCACGCACACACACACACACACACACACACACACACACACACACACACACACACACACACACACACACACACACACACACACACACACACACACACACACACACACACACACACACACACGGCGAGGCATGTGTCTGGGAGCGCTGACGGCAGAACGAGTGTATTATTTTCCCTGAAGAGTGTTATTTTCCTGTCAAGGCTTGATGGCAACGTGCCAACAGATGTGACAGGGAGCGATCATCCCTCCTTCATACAGTACAGAGAGAGAGAGAGAGAGGGAGGGAGGGAGGGAGGAGAAGTGAGGAAGGGATGGATGAGGACGGAGAGACTAAGACGGACACACAGACACACTAGCTGGGTTTCCATCCAGGCATTTTTATGCAAATTATGATGTATTGAATTTGAAAAGCAGCATGAAAATGTCTAATTCTAATGAAATTTTGTCACAAAAAAGTTTCGTGCTCGAGGCTGGAAGTTTGATTGGAGAGCGTTGTGACTGAAACCCATTTGTCAGATGCACGCGGCTGCTGTCTGTCCACCCTGATCTCCCCGTGGTGATGGGCTGCTGTTGCACCCACATGCTGCAGTTATATGTCAACCGCTTGCGATGTTAAAACCTCAGTCGAGGGATTTCTTTAGATATAACTGGATGTAACATGCAGCTGTGGACATTTCTGATGAGTCCAGTTTGTGTTGCTTGTTAACAATGTGAGTTGTGCACTTTCTAAGTTTTCTCAGTTTGTCAAAGTTGACTGCTTTGTCCTTCTTTAGTTGGTGTGTAATATTTGAGAAGTATTTGGCACTTAAAATTGACTAAAAAAAGCCAAATCGAAATGTGAAATTCCTCCGTCCCAAAAATATATAAATAAACTCTGTGCAAAACAGTTTTACTTGAAATATTGTTTGATGGATTTTCAACTGCATACAAGGCTTTCACCATGAAGGCTGCTCACAAAGACACTAAAACGTGATTCTGCTGTGATTTGCATGAAGCGGCGCCGACTACTGCTGCTGTCATTTAACTTATCGTTCAGATTTAAAGTCTCAAATATTCTGAAGCTCTAACGAGTGAGCATGAAGCAGAGGAGAGAGAGTACGTGGATTGAGATTATGAATAACAGATTGACATGCTTTAAAAAAAAATAAAAAATTTTAAGGTTAGGAAATGGTCATAGGTCAGAGTTGCCTGTTGCTAGGATACGTGAGAGGCAGTCTGTCCTCTCAAAGTCTAAGTCTATAAAAAATGTTGAATAAAACTTACTGTAGTTTAAGAGATGAGAGAAGTCAGTCAGTACAGTTCCTAAAACATATTTTGACGTATTGTATGTTCGCACGGTGGTCTTAAGGGCCTTTTAACGGGACTATAATCAGGTCCTATACAAACCTGTGGGAATCTCTTCTTCAAGAAATCCACTTGAATCAATGTTGGATGTTATTTCTGC
This sequence comes from Embiotoca jacksoni, assembly GCF_022577435.1. Lineage (NCBI taxonomy): Eukaryota > Metazoa > Chordata > Actinopteri > Embiotocidae > Embiotoca > Embiotoca jacksoni. The sequence continues at coordinate 4,390,330 of NW_027185382.1, read as the reverse complement.
AGACTAAATTTGTCTTTCCACTCCAGATCCTGCCTCAATAATCTGATCTCCTGAGAAGCCAACAGTGCGTTGCAGATGAGCGCTGCTCTTCAGGGCTACCTGATAAATAACAGCTGCAGCAGATCAGATTGTAGTGCGTGTGTTAATGGCACTGTTCTCCTTTGTCATCTGGTAAAGTCTGTAACTAAACTGATTCTGTCCATTATCTCTCTTTCTTTCTGTGTTCCTCAGTCTCTCTCTCTTTGCTCCTTTACCCTCTTCATTTACTTCTTCCCAAACTAAAAAAAAAAAAACAACAAAGAAAAACAAAACAAAGCGGGAGAAAACAAAAGGAAAGAAAGAAGAACATGTCATTACCGGTTTTGTTTCTACAGCGGCACAATACCCTGACCACCCTCATCAAATGATAGAGAGAGATTGCGTGCATGCAGGCAAGTACGTGAGAGCGACAGAGACCCCGTGTGACGAAAGGCAGTTTAATTTAGATAATTATCTCACAAATTAACCACAAACTCCTTCCCTGTTAATTACCTGTCTTGGGGAGCGGCGCTAGAAAACAAAAAGCAGAACCAGGGAGGTCTTTGTTCACATTTTCTTGGGGGGGCCATAAATTGGTTACGCCCCTGCTGAAAGGCCAGATAACCCTTTGAAGGAACAACCACTAAAGCATTTGATAGGCTAATGGGGAATACTGTTAGCATCCCGGTTTGTAATTGGACGTCATAAATCTGGACCAAGTGATGGGGGAACAATAGAGGGGTTTTGTCTGGGTGTCGAGGCCACGGCGCGACCTGTAAATCCTTCCCCTTGTTCAATAGCACTATCTGACAGTCCACATATGGCTACAAGACGAGATGCACGGCTACTGGATCTCCCACATTGATCCTCTGTGAGTGTGTTGAGTATTTATGTGTGCTCACATACACAACCGTATATATATATATATATGTATATGTATATGTGTATGTGTTTGTGTGCATCTGCCCCAGCAGCGCTAATAAAAAGACCTTTTCTTATCTTGCTGTCTGCTGAAGGTGATTCTGTCAGCTGCTATTAACCTTGCCTTTATAATGACAGCTCGCCTGATTAGTTTCAACACTTAAAGCCCTGACATTTTCAATTTCACGCGCGTATTTTTCTTCTTCAGGTCTTTGTGACAGCAGGAATAGCATTTAGTACATCTTTATCTTTTCTAATAATGACTTATTAGTGTTGTTAGCGTCCCTTATTAAAAAACAACTCCAAAGCTTTGTTGTTTTTACCTTTTTTGTTTGTGAAAAGCAGCAAAGTATGTTTCCTATGTAAACAGTGTTCATGAAAGAGAATCAAAAGGTAAAATAAGTGTTTCATTAAATTTGAAAGTCTTTTTTTTTTTTTTTTTTTTAAAGAAAAGACTAACTAAAAGCACAGTAGGTGGTCAAACCACTTAACAAATCTGGAAAGAAGATTATATTTTAGCTTGTGTGAAGAATTTGACAAGGTTATGGTTGAACAAAAGCTCCTCAGCTTAATTTCCCTTTATGTCTCCTCTTAAGTGCTAATAAAAATAACTGTCTTTATCTTTGGTCAGTGTCAGGGAGGTATTTTGTTATCTCCTCATTTCAGTGATTTTGGAGCTTTGCTATGATTAAACCACACAGTTGAAAAGCATCAGAGGCTTGGTCGTCTGACACCTTTTATCTCTGTTAGCTGGGAGGACACATTTAATGTCACTCTCCTCTTAAAGCTACATAAGGTTATCGCCTCTGTCAGGTGACATGTGGTCATGTTTCATGTTTTGCTACCCCTAAACTGGCTGCAAGGCTTTTTGAGCTTATTCCACGAAAGCGGACATTTCAGAAATAGGACTTGTTTTGTTTTTTACCTTGAGCTACTTCAGTTATCTACTCTGTGGTTTATGAGAACTTGAATATGTCTGTGGTGACATAACGTGATGTGACGAGAGTTCAGGTTAGTGAATAGCACCTCAGTACTGAGTAATAGTTATTTAAATTCGCCCGTGACTTCGAACCTTTTTGTGTAAAGCAGTGTGAGCAGCTTGTAGTTCAGCCATGTTGGTCTGGTTAATATACCGTTAACCGCCCTGACCTCCTCCCTCTGTGGACTTTGTGGCTCTATAACAACGTCACACTATTGCAATGAAAAGACCAGCGCTGCTGCTTTTCTTGAGGAAAACGGTGTCGTTTAACCTCGGCATTGATTTAACTTACTGCTACTACGTTCCTCTTCTGCGTATTACAGATCAAAATTAAACACGTTCTTTGACTTGATCATCGTCTATTTAGATTTCGTTATCTGTCGTGATGCACATTGAGATGATGCACGCTGTGCATTCTGCAGTAAAAGCTGCAGAAAACAGCACAAAAGTTTTCTCTTGAGCCTCGAAGAACAGCAGCTGCTTTCCAGAGCTCTGAGCTGCGTCACATGATCTTCATCAGCAAATCGATCACAGCGTCTATGTGCTGAGAAGTATGATTGACCTTTTAGGACGGCGCAGATAGGAGTTCATAGGGGCGCTGCAGATAGGATCAGAGCAGCTTCTTCTGAGTTTACATTTCAACAGATCAATCTCCATGACAACCGAGCAACATCCAATCCGCTGATGATGATCAGAAAACGGTAGAAAAAGAAAAAAAAAAAGCTCTTAAGAGAAATTTGGGTTGGGATTGATATTTCACTGTACAAAGATTTGTTTTCCAGACAAAGACACTGTTTGTGGTTCAGATATTTTAAAAGGAGATTCATGTTTGAGTCAAGTAACACAATGGATCCTGAGACTACAGCTCCAAGTCATAAGATGGCATCGTGTCGGCAGCAGAAAAAAAAAAACTCCTCGGTTCATACCATAAATTATGATTTTAACCACTTCATAAGAAAATTGTGAAAACTGAAACGCTGTCAAATCGTTCTTCCCCACACACATGACCACACGTAGCGCTGTGTGTGACCACACTGTTGTTGCTAAGCTGTAGCATGTTCTCCAAACCAGGTGTGAGAGACACACATGCCACACACACACACACACACACACACACACACACACACACACACACACACAGCTCTTACTTAACACACACCGTGAGGGGAACATCGGCGCTGCACCAATATTTGTGTTTTTCCGGCTGTCACGTATTTGTCCAAGTCCTTGTGGCTGCTCTCCACATCTACCGGCAGCAGGTGTGAACAACTCTTGTGCTGAGAGGGACGCACTCTGCTGTCACCCTGTCAGAGAGAGAGAGACACATAGACACACACACTCTCAGGCTGGGGGAGGACGGGGAGGAGCAGAGGGAGAGATCAATAGTAGTGAGTGTGGAGTTTGGATAATTACAGTTGTTAGCAGGGAGAGGAGAGCAGCTATAGTGGCCTCTCCACTCAGAGTCTCTTATCACTCTCTGGCCTGTCATTACAGCTTTAAATGCTGCTGTGGCAAAGTGGCAACTCTGTGTGTGTGTTGTCTCTTTTTCCTCTCCTCTTTATATCTCCTCTCCTTGTTTCCTCTCCTCTCCTGTCCTCTTTTCTCACCTTCATCTCTTTTCCAGCTTTACCTCTTCTTAATATCTATTTCTCGTCTCGTCCCCCCGTTTTTTTTCCGTCTCTTTTTAAATTTCCTCTACTTTCCTTTGCCTCTTCTCATTTGTCTTGAAGCGATGCATCACCATGTCTTCATTTCTTCTGGTTTGTTTTCCCACCATGAGTAGCGGATGGTTCTCCTCAGCATCTTTTCTCTCAGTGAGTCATCTGTTTTGGGGAAACATTTTAATGACAGGGTTTTTTTTTATTTTTGGTCCTGGATGTTGCACATTTCCCCAAATTGCAGGCATTTTTATTTCCGAAGAGGTCAAGCTAAATTTTGCATGTGGTTATTGAATCATCAACTGCAGGCCTGCCTTGTTTTAAATGGTGTCAAACTCTCGCTTTGTGTTTCTTTTCTACCGGAGTGGTTTGTCTTTGATATTTTAACTTTCATTAAAGGATTGTTAAGTCTCCTCTTTGTGCTCCATCACCTCCTTCTTTTTTTTTTTATGTATCTTCTCTTTTGTCCATTAATCTCTTTTCTTATTTTATCCGTTGCTTTCTTCTCCTTCTGCACTCCTCTCATGGATCGCCTCCTTTTCTCCTTCATCCAATAATCTGTCATGCCTTTTTTTTTTTTTCCCCAAATTTGTTCTCCTTTTTTCTTTGTCCTCTCGTATTTGTCTGTGCTCCTCATCTCCCGTACCCTCTCGTCCAGTCTGTCACCTCCTCTCTTCCATCTCTTCCATCATTCAGTGATCCTTCTCATCACTCCTTTTTTCCCAATTTGGTCCCTCCACCCTCCTGTTTTCTTCACCTCTCCTCACATCCTCTCTTACATCTTCTTTTTCATCCAGTAATCTCTCTTCATCTCCAATCGCCTTCTCCGTGCCTCCCGTCTTCTCCTTCTTTCTCTTGCTTTCCTCACACCGTCGGCGGTGCCAGGAAGAGGAATTTACTCTGGAGATCCACGCTCTAATTTCTCACAAAGAGACAGAGAGAGGTTTTGACTGTCCAGCCAGACCGGATTTTCTTAGTTGTTGAGACTTGACACGCGACTCTAAAATAGGCCTCGAGAAACTGGAGTTAAATCCCCTTTGGATTGCTTTGGTTGTTTCACCATTCTGGGTTTTGTTGATCTCCACTGATGTTGAGGAGCCTTGTCAGACATAAGAAGGAGATGAGAATGATGGAGAGAAGGATTAGATGGGCGCAAAACAACAGCGGTTTGTCCCCTCCAGGCTGTTTGCTCTGATTTAGATGGAGCAGGATTAGCTGAGAATGAGGAGATCAGAGTAGTTTGTGTGTCAGAATATGTGTGTGTGTTTTGAAGAGAAGTGGGCTGGTGATACGACGATAGACGCTTGAGGCAAAGCTGTCAGATATTCGACCGATTTTCTTGTGTTCCGTAGGTGGTGCATAGTTTACCATGAAGGATGCACACACACACACACACACACACACACACACACACACACACACACACACACACACACACTAATCATGCGCTAGAAAACATGACGAAAAACTAAAGTAAAGTTGCAAATATCCAACCTTTTTCTTTTTTTTCTTCAAAAAAGTGGAAGAAATGTTTACGAAATTAGCCAAAGTGAGAATTTATAGCCTGACTTCCTGTTTTGTTTACCTTTTGTGATGTCATTGCGCTTGCAGATGGCCTAAAACTGGGTTTGAGTAAATAGTTGTTATTGAAGCTGACGTGGAAACGGAACTATGTGAATGTGGTTTTGATTGTCAGGAAGCGCTAACATGGCCACTCATGCAACCAGACTGTCAGCTGTCTCTCATATCTCAGCGTGTGTGTGTGTGTGTGTGTGTGTGTGTGTGTGGCGAGCATTGAATCGGGTATCACAATGAAACAGGAAATCACTGCGAGGATAAAAAATTCTCTCTCGCTCTCTCCCCTCCTCGTACAAAACACTCACAAATAACCCGCTAATCTCTGCCTCTGCCCGCTTGCCATTCAAGGCTCCCTCCAATTAAAAAGCATCAGGGAGTCGAACCCGCCATCTTATTTATCATATTAATTAGAAACTCCCCTGACAACAAAGAGAGGACTACAGCTGTGGAGCAGAGGAGAGGCCTGGGAAATGAAGGATGGTTTGATTTGTTGTCTTGCTAATGTGACACCTATTATACAGGGTAGGCCTCGAATACAAAGACGCCACAACAGCATATGGTAATTGTGAGTGTGCACGTGCATGTGTGTGTGTGTGTGTGTGTGTGTGTGTGTCTGTGAGGTAAATACAAAGCGTGGACTAAGTAGTTTTATCACTCTGTTATCCACAGCTTGCTGTAGTTCATCTGTGTAACACATCAATCAATGGTCGCCATTAAACATTATACCTCAGTGGGAAAGGTATGCAGGTTGGAAAGTGTTCACAATTTATTCTCAGTCAAACGGATTTTATTAGTAGTATTTGCAAATATGATACAGCTGATTGATGAACCAGTTCTGTATCATTAGTGAGTTTTAAAGGTGCTGATGGACAGATTTTGTTACCTTGGACGAAGCTTAGTGACTCCACCTGAAAAGACACGATACGTTTTATTGATTTTAATCCATTAGTCTTCAGTTGACTCAACAATAATGTGATCTAAACAACTTGAATCTCTCTAAAGGGAAATACTGATCAAGGGATTTGTTTGGAAGCAGATAGGAGGTTGAGGGCTTGAACATTTTGACATGTGTACCTTCAGTCAACAGAGACCCTACATCTGTCAGTTCTTAATGAAGATGTGAATAGAGACAGGGAGGCAAGAGGAGGTGGCAAAGGTGGAAAAGGAGCTGGACAGACTGATCGAGGGCGAGCAGGGGGGCGATGTGCTCTGTAATCATGGGTCTATTAGCCTGCTCTCATGGCCTTGATGGGGTTGGAGCGCTGCCCTATGGAAGATAAATACTCAGCATATTTAGCAGCTGGCAGGTGTGTGTGTGTCTCCAGGGTTACTTGTGTGGATCAGACACATTTTCTTTATATTTGCTCGTCCTTAAATCATTTTGAAACCTACTGTTGCCTGAAGCAGTGATGCACGTACGTTTGGATAAATTAAGGAGTAGGCAATGCACTTTCTGCAATCGTAGAAGTCAGAGTGAGTCTGGGTTAATATATTAACCCTATGTTACTGGGTTAATATTTTTCTTCGCTCCACAACTGATCAGAAAGAGAAGACACACGTGTGAGTCGCTAGCCGTGGTGCTGAAGCTGAGACTCGTCTTCAGTGAAGGAGCTGTTCTCAGTTCTGATCGTCTGCACACTCTTGGCTCCAGATGTTTTGCACATCTACCTGCTGGTGAATCTGGGAGACATCTCTCCTCTCTAAGTGTTTCTTGCACTGAATGTGTTCTCGTGGATCTACTGTTTTTGAAAGTCTATGTTAGATTGTTGTTAGTTGGTCATTTAGTGGACATTTTGGATTTTGTCATACCTGGACAGCTCCCTCTCTGCATTTTTAATAGAGTGCTCAACACCCACAGACTGTGAGCTGAGTGATCTCAATCCCCTGTGACCCCGCACACAACAATTATCTCAGATAATGGCCTGATTGATTTATGGTTTATTAATAAACCCCTTAGACTTCATTAAGTTTGTTTAATCTCCAAGCATGTGGGTTGGAAGGACAGAAACACAAAAGCAAAAGGGATGAAGAAATGGAGGCAAGGGAGAAAAGGATTTCAGCTCCGGAAAGAGCAAATGATAAATAGGCTGCGGATATCTCAGCTGTGGAACAAGCCTCTGATTCTCTCTCGCTATGGCTTCCCCACTGGGTCTGTATTTTTCTTTCGAGCCACCAGCTATTAAGTTTTGATAGACACTGTTGAATGTGTGTCTATGTGTGTGCATGTGTGTCAGTCCAGCCATCTGGTTACCAGGGCATTGTTTACTCTGTCACAGCTCAATATTTGCCCATCCATCTCTCATCCCACAAGTGTGTGTGTGTGTGTGTGTGTGTGTGTGCGCTTGTTGTACACGGTATGTGTGTGTGGATTTGTGTTGGATTGAACAAATTGCCGAAGTTGGACAATTTTGCGAGACTTCTTCATATTTGTGGACAAAGAGAAAAGTACAGATGAAAGCCGGCCTTATCTTTTAACCATTGATTTGTTAGATTACATTTATTCATAAAACGCAAAAAGCACCCACACACAGGTTGAGGTTAAAAGTTATTTTAGTGTCTGCCAGTCCTCGTAGCGGTAGAAATGCACAGATATGTATGTGTGTGTGTGGTTGTGTGTGGTTGTGTGTGTGTGTGTGTGTGTGTGTGTGTGTGTGTGTGTGTGTGTACAGTGCAGAAGCAATGCCAGCGTGTAATTTTCCATTTGGCACGTTGGCCAGAAAATCTACTTCTTGTGGCAAACACACGTCATCACGGAGATCCTTCCTCTTATGTAGCTTTTGTGTGTTTGTGTGAGCATGCAGCACAACAGCAAACTAAATGCGCTGCTTTGACGTACCTGAATAGCGGTGCACTTAACACGAGAAGGGAAACATATCTTTGACATGGACGTTATTGCTCCCGTCTGTCTTCCTGCTGCAGGAACACTTAGTCTCGTCCTTCCATCGCCGTTTCCTTTCTGTCTCTTCTCTTTGCAATTTGTTGTTGCTCTTCCTTCCATCCCGTCCCTCTATCTGCCCTTCTCTGATCTTCTGCTGCCGTTTGAGCATCAAAGGTGTTGAAGAGGTTTGCCATCTCACCTTCGTCACCACGGATCCCTTCATCTTCTTCAAACGGAGGAGAGTGCAAAGGCTAACTGTGGGTTTCAGACGTCTTCTGTTCCATCGCTTTCTCTCGCCTCTGCTGTTAGTAAAGTATCTTGACGGAAATGTTCTGGGTGTAAAAATGGTTGATCTTCAGATTGAGACTTCCATGGCCTCGGCTTTTAGCTCTATACAGTCGCAAGTTGTGTTTACTGAAGTGGGGAAGAACCAACTTTGCTTTCATTTCAGTTTTTCCAGGGATAAAACTTTTTGGTGGTGAAATATGTGACAGGAGAGCAAAAGTGGTCATAAGTTCAATAAAGTGTGACGCTCTCCAAAATAGTCAGCGTGAGAATTTCAGCATTACAAAGCACACAGTCGTCATATATTTATGTCAGTATAATGCCTGGTTTGGTTTTGAGATTCAATAAATTGGCCATTTTCATGTGACTCGACACAAAAGTGTGTGTAAGAGGATGACCTGCAATTGATCGTGGCAGCTGCTGATCACTGTTTAAATACACACACACAACATACAGAGCTGTGTGTTTGTGTGTTTGCTCACTGTACTGTAAGAGCATCTATTACACAGCGATGGACAAACACTTTTATTCCTGTGAAAGTTAAAATGGAAATCCTTTAAATTCTTGGTTTTTCTATTTCGTCTCCATCTGTTGTGCTTTTGAACTGCCTCTTCAGCTGTCAGTCAGGCAGTGTGGGTGGTACAGTGACTTATTGCTTTCATTTGTGATAGGCCCTCGTTACAGCTCAGAAATGTCATTACAATCAGAAGAACGAGGAATCCTATAGATATAAATGTAGTATTAGCTTTATTAGTACGTTTTTTTTTTTTTTTTTTTTGTATGTGTTTGTGTAGGATTATATGGGATTAAAGGACATTTTGCTTAGCTTAACCCCCTTGGGTTTGACATTCAAGAGGACCCAAAGGCCCAGACCTTACATGGTACATCAACATCCACAAACCCACACATAAACACACACACACACACACACACACACACACACACACACACACACACACACACACACACACACACACACACACACACACACACACACACACACACCACACAACACACAACACACAACCTTTACCCTAAACCCATTCCTCATCTCTGCGAAGGCAGACCGAGTGAATGGCCTCGCTAAAGGCTTTTTAATAGACTGCTTTGTGTGCGGAAAACTCTGTGATGGTGGGGGGGGGAGAGATAGAGGGGGAGGGGGGTCCCGGGGGAGACATGGGGGAGGGAGAGGAGGGAGGGAGGGAGGGGGAGAGAGAGAGAGAGAGAGAGAGAGAGAGAGAGGGATGCTGGGAGACGGTGAGAATGGCTCATTGAAAAACTGAGTGGAGAATCAGTGTTTGCTGCTGTACTGATCCTCAAAGACATTTAAACACATTATTTAATTCCAGTAAATTACAATTACGTCCGTGATAAAGAGCAAATAACTAGTTAAACTTTTGAGACAACCTGAATGTTTGAGCTTTTTGTACTCGGCGTCAGCTCAACGGTTGGAGACCCCTCACATTTCTCTCCCACCCTGTAATCATGACAGCTATGAAAGCTTTCCATTTGCTCCTCGGTTGGTTTGTGACCGTGTTTGCATCAAACCCTCATTTTGTTTCAATTTGGTTTGCACTCTCAGAGATTATACAACATACAGGCTTTAGAGAGGTTTGACATAGCTTGAATTACCTCCTCTAAAATGCTCCCACACACACAGTGAATACTGAAAGAGTGTGTTGGATCATGTTAAATGGAATAAGAAGCAAATCCAAACTTGTCTTTATACTTTACTATTATTTATTAATTGAATCTACAGTACAGTCTTTAAGTTCTTACCAAAAAGTATTAAAATGATATCATGCTGCTCAAAAGGTTCTGTCAGGACCCGAGTGATCCACGAGGAAACCTTTACAACAGAAGGACTCTTCATATCCAGATTGTGTTTGCTGTTAATTTTCAAAAATTTAAATGACACCTTGACAAAAGTCTTTTTTTAAACTCAACGTAATCTAAATTTGAGGAAACTGACATGGAAGTACTTTTTTTTTTTAAACAAAAAGCGTAAACTTTTAGTTTGTGTAGAAGAACCCCGTTGTCACGTTACGCAAGTTTATTTCTCGGCGAGAAGCTGCCGGTCGGTTCGAGACAAGACGCCGCAATTTTAGGTCGAAAGAAGGTGACGTGCATCGTCCTCGGGAAGGCGATACGTTTGCCGCCGCCGCGTATTCCCGTGCCTTCTCCACTGCAGCGTGTGTGAATGAAGACATTTATTACAACAGAGACACAGAGGATTAGCAGAGGGCTTAAACCATTCTCATGGTAATGCACGGAGCTGGGAGTGCGCAGATAAACACAAACACTCACCTTATCAAAACACCCAGACCTGAAAGACTACTCCTTAACGGCACCGACAGACTGGCAGAGAGACACTGACAGGAAACTGGAAGACGGGAGACGGAGAACGATGTCGGTAAACTGTGGCAGATTATGGCCTCATTCAGAAATATTGGTCAGACAATGAAATCATTCACCTCATATTACACTTTAATGCAAAAGGTAGGACTCCATTGTCCAAGTTAATGCAAAAAAACCCAAACCCGTGGACCTTAGTTTGGTGCAGCAAAACCAGACACTTGCATTTAAAATTTGATGTGGCAGTTTTTGTCATTTAAATGTGTGTCTCAAGTTTAACACTGTAATGCTCTATAAGTAATCAGTCATGTGTTGGACGGCAGAAAACATGAGCATCTCAGGATGTTGTGAAGGGACTTGGACTGGAAGACTGATTTAGAGCCGGGATTTGTGGACACTTTCTCCCATTTTTGTGAAATTGTTGCTGATGAGTCAAACTTACAATGACACTATTGTTTTCTTGTTGGCCTGACTGAGCTTTATGAAGCTTGTGGGAGGAGTTAGTCTGATGTATGGACGACTACAGCTGATTAACATCAACGTTACTCTGCAAGATTTCCAGCACGACTGCAGTTCAAGAGTTCATCTTTCAGTCCTTTCAGTTCGACAAGTCGAGTCACAAGTATATTGAGGCAAGTCTGAATCAAGTCAAAATCAAGTCTTCTAATGTTTGTCAGTTGCTGTAAGTCTTAATGACTTCATTTCTAAGTCAATTCACAAGTATTTTAGGTGCTAAATTTAGTCCAAATCAGGTCTCAAGACATGCCGCAAGTCTTCATGAGCAAAGTGAAGCCAAGACTCAGGTCTATCAAGTCTGTCAGCTCTGTTTATAACCTGACCGACGATACATGGGAAGTGAAATAAGTATCTCGATCTTCACATCTCTGCTGACGCCGATCTGTTTTCCATCAGGACTGGAAGGTCTCTACGGCTCAAAGAGAGACCGACTCTGTTCAGCATGAAAGCGTGTTTCAGGGTCAAGATGAAGTTCTTGGCTTTACAAAGACAGCTGAGGTAAAAGGCCTTCTTTTTGACAGGAAGGTCCGACACTTGGAGAAAAAGCTTCTTTTATGTGTTGCAATCTGAGTTAACGCCTTCATTGTTGACTTCTCTTTACTCACTGAGGTTCAGGTTTATCTAAACCTTTAACCTTTGCTGTGTTAAAACCACAACCAGGATTTTGGAGTGAGACACAGACACCGGTTGTTCTCTCCCCCCCCCCCCTTCCCCTCCTCCCCCGACTGCCAGTCTTTCCCCACAGTGACAGAGATGTAGCTTCCAGATCTCTCCCCTGCCACCTCTGATTAAGGCGGCCGTGGGCGAGACACACCTGTACAGCTGATGGGAGACAATGCTGCCGCTCCCTCCTAGAAATTGATTTTCTCCATCAAAACGGGCCCTTTGTCTAAAAACCCTGCACCCCTTTGTTATGCTAAAGAGAAGATGGAAGATTTCCAATTCAATTTGGGCTGAGCCGAGTGCCGGTCAGCTATACGGGCCTCCATTGTCCTGTCCGAACCCGCTGGGACAACGCAAGCGTCTCCCAAACGCCAATTAAGCTGGACGGAGAGACGGACAGGGGGATAATTGACAGGCAGGAGAAAGGCAGCCTTCTTCCTCCCTGTCTCATCATTGAAAAAGAAAATCAAAGAGGAAGAGCAACAGAGAGGAGGAGAAGTGAGGGATGAGAGGGAGAAGAAGGAGGAGAAGGGTAATAACCTGTAATATGTTGCCCAGAGCAAATTTAGATTACATGAAGTGTTTTTGCTCTTTTACACGACTTGGACGTGAACAGAACCGAGACAATGAGAGGGGTGAAGAAGAGGAAAGAGGAAGCTCTGATGTTGCTCAAGATCGGTTGATTGAATGTTTGTCTTAGTCAGGGTGGGCTGGGATCTTTCATAGCTCAGAGGTATGTTGTTTATGTACGTTAAAGCCCCTTTCCACTTTATAACGTGTTTTGTTCCTACTGTAGCGCGAGGTGCTAATTTCACTCAGTATCTTCCTCGTTCATCATTAACCTGTCACGGGTCCACTCACATGTTCGTCACCTGAAAATGCATCTAATTAAGGTTAATTTAACTTGAATTATAAAATACATCCCACTACCTTCCTGATGTCTCAAAGGAAAGGTGCACCAATAATGACCAATTTATCTGAATGATCTACAGCATACAATTATGAAATATCAGAAATTTGTCTCCTCTCTCGGGTGTCGGAGTAATTAAGTCGTTTGCGCTTTTCAGTGATGCAAAGTAGCCTCTTACTGTCTCACTAAAATGGCTATAGTGTCTTTCCTTGTTAAACTATAGGCCTTTGCAGAACAAGAGCGTTTATTTTCCTGTGATTAATTTGCACGTCAATAGTTCAAAGTGTTTTTTGAATGAAAACGAATATATTGCTTTGCGAAAAAGCGACATTTAATTTGTTCAGAGGTTCCAGAGCCCCCCCCCAAAAAATAGAAGAAAAAAACCCAAGAAAAGTAGTAGATAAGAAAGAATGTTTTTATCAGCGACGTGTCTTCAAGTAGGAAAGCCGGCCTCCATTTCACGAGAACTACTTTCATGTATGAAACGTCGAGCTGGTTTGATTTGAGCCTGAAAAGTCTCAAATTCTTCCTTTCAAAAATGATTCCTGATACACACACGCACAAAGACCTGCTGTACCTGCTCCTCTTCATTTCACCACCGAGAGCTGTGCGAATGTGAATGTGCACGATAGCTGAAACACATTCAATAAAAATGATCCTAAAAAATGATTTCATCACTCTGTATGTCCTCTTTGTGTTCCAGTAGATGTCTGCAGGAACACAGAGGCTCGCAGCTGCTCGTAAAAAGCATCTTTTCTTCACTTTCTTCCCTCCAAACCTCCTTCTTCTCACTCTATCACTCTGTTTCTCCCCTTCCTCTAATTGTAACGTCTCTCACTCCTTCTCTCTCTAACCCCCCTCCCCTCATCCCACCATCCCCCACCTCTGCTGGCTTGTGACAGACGGCCTAATAGGATTTAATAAGCCCCATTTGCATGTCAGCCTTTTAGATTTTCTGTAAGAAAGAAAGGTGATGGGAGGGATAGGGGGGTGGATGGAGGAAGAGGGGAGAGGAGGGATAGTGTAAAGGAATAGAAATAAGGAGGGGAAGGAGGGAGTGTGACGATTGGTTTAAGGACTCGTTTCTTTTTTGATGAAGATAGAGAAGTATCATACCAAGTGGTTTAGAGCATTGCCAATATTGGCGGTCTCCTTTTTTTGTATTATAAATATTTGTCACTGTGGAATGAGAGTAATAATTGTTGTGTGCGGTCTAAGTGTTGTTTCAGAGGTGTGTCCGTCCCGGTGTAAATCCAGTTGTTTTTTTTCAGCTCCACGTCACTCCTGCCGAGTGGCTTTTTGTGCTTTTGTTTGGATTTTGCGTGTCATTCAGAGCAAATGTGAAGAACGGGGTGACACAGAAAGTCAAGATGCTCAAAAATGGATCACAGGACAATGACTCATCCGGTATTACTTGACAATCAAATGTCATCATGTTGGAGGAGCTTATTGTTCCCACCCATGCTCCAATGGCCAATCGCTATTTTTTTCAATTTCGTTCTCTTCAGAGCTTTTTTGTTCTCATGCTTAAAACAACCCATTTCTACCATCATGACTTCGAATAGTGACTGTTGTCCCACCGAAGTTAAGGCAGTATAATGTTGTTAGAGCCCATAAACCCTGCTAAGGAGGAGGCGGGGAGAGGGGAGGTGAAGGGGGGCACATTTCTTGCAACAGCAAACATTGGTTTCTTTTGACCAAGACCACGATCTATAGCTTTATGACAAGATTTGCTTGTCCAGATTTTGGCATAAAAAGTCAAACGTACAGATTTATTGTAAAGTATATATCATGCTACTCTGGTCCTGACATAGATAGAAATACAAAACCAAAGATGTGTGTTCGTGTGTGTGTGACAGAAAGACTGTCGTTCTTTAAGGATTATAAAAGGTCCAGCCAAAAAAACCATAAGTGCTGCACACATCTCCACACACACTCACACTCACAGTAATCCCCATGTTGGTAGCTGACGTTTATTGCCGTGTAATAGGATCAGGATGAGGCAGCGTCAATATCAGAGCAAACATCTCACACTCTCTCTCCCTCACACACACACACACACACACACACACACACACACACACACACACACAATCGCTGATCAAACATAGCCCAGGAAACGTTGTGATCCAGGAGAGATGAGAGGGCTAATCCTTTTAGCCTTCTAAGAAGACTCTCCTCCTCTTCTCTCTTTCTCTTCCAGGCTCTCGCTTCTTCAGTCATTCTTCTTCTTCGACTCTCCTCCGTTCTCTCTTCCTCTCTCTTTTTGCTCGACAACATTGTTTTCCCTCTCTCTCTCTCTCTCTTTTACCGACGGGGACATGGCTAAGGAGAGAGGGAGCAGAGCTGCTGAGCTAAATATACATACCAGTGTGTTTATCTATGAGTTAAGAGGAGATTGATGTGCTTGGTTTGCCGTGAGATTAGGTCTGATAAATCCTCCTTTTAAACCAAACCAACCTCCGTCAGCCTCCTCCCTCCTACACGCTGCATCCATCTGGCTGTGCACATTCCTTCAGGTCTACTCATTGGTTTACATCACACGGGGGGGGAAATGTAGTTCAAGCTGTTTGGGTTTACGAAGGGTGAAACCAATAGTTGGACCTGTTAATGGATCTCTCTCTGACTGAGTTTGCCTCAGAGTGAGATGTGTTGACATGAAAGTTAAGTCTTGCAGGTTCATTGCATGTGTCACACTCGGCGAGACGGGTCCAATAAAATCTCAGTCTTAATCTGTGTCCAATTGCATGTTAGATTGAGCAGTTAATTCCGAGTGAATCATCGTTTTATGATGTCAATATTTGTATGTAAGCAGACACGTCATCAGCTCAAGCTTTTTCTTAATCTGAATGATTGATTTGCTGTATATATAACAAGCCGGATACATTCAGACCGATTTATCTTCACGTATATGTCTCTGGTTGCTTATGAGGTTGCGTCAACCAGCGTATTCTTCCAGTCTATTGGTTTGGAAATGTCAAAGCAACAGTCCCTTAAATTTCTGGCACTTATTTGAGGAAAGCTCTTAACTGGCTGTTGGTAAACGCGTGGTAGAGTTTGGCCATTTAAACCCATACAGCTCACTGAGGACAAACCGTTGAGGGTCATATTTACGGATGGGACATAAGACGAGGGACTGCTGTGATTCTTTAAGCTTCTCTTCGGCGTTTTGTTTATAGTTTGGAGCCAATAGTGTCACATTTTGAAGCTTTGTTTTTCCTGTTTGAGGCTTCTTTCTTCTGGTGTTACGCGAACACATCTTTATTTTATTTGTTCACAGTGAAGCCACGCCACCGAGTACATGTATTAAAAAAAAGAAAATGACACTATTATTAGTGCATATCATATTTATAGGTTCATGTTCATGCTCACTTTTGCAAACAGAACATGCTTGTGAATGTGGGTGTGTGCATGTGTGTGTGTGTGTCTTCAAACAGAGCTGTGAGTGCTTAATGAATTTACTTTGCTCTGATTGAAAATTAATTAAAACAGCCTCAAACAGACACCCACCCACAGAGAACCACTGGCAACACACTGACAGACAGATTACTGCTCTGAGGAGGTGGGGGGAGGGCGTTGGGGAGGGGAGGGGGGGCAGTTTACAACTATCTGATGCACTTCCTACGACCCTGCATGTCGTGCATTATAGCAACCTCAGCTTAGTTATTGAGGTAATTTTTAAATCCATGTTATCAGCAGTACCAATAAGCTTTTAATAATCAGTGTCATGTACCAAATGATTTCAACAGTAGTAAAATGCAGACATCTCATTAATAGAAATAATCTTATATCTATCTATCTATATATATATATTTATATACAATTGCTAGTCTTCCATGGTCACAATCAAACAAAGTGGTAATGATGTGGATTTCTTTCTGCACAATATTAGATATTGGTTATTTAGAATAAACGTGGAGGATGTTAAAATATATTCATTATTAAACTGTAAATGCAAAATAATTGAAAAGTGTTTGATTAATTTGTGGGACAGCTTGAAACTGAACATGTGCCAGTAAAACGATTAATCTACCAGCCCCTCAGGGAATGTGTTTAACACAAAAGGCATAGTGAAATTAGACGCGTTGTACATTCATAGACGAACAACAGACTCATCAATAATGACAAGTTATAGGATTGAATGAATTCATCAGGAGCAAATACATGTCAGCCTCCAACTGATTTCCCATTTCCACTCAATTCAAAACTGTCTTTTCTGTGTCGTATTTTAAAAATCTGTCTTTACTGTACGTCTTTGTTGTCAAAAATCTGATGTGTTTTTGTCATCTTAGAAAATAATTAGTCCGTATCCTAAATGCAACTCTGTCTTGGAGCGGATTCAACTGACTTAAGTTCCTTGAACTGCAAAGTCTAAACTGTTGTTCAGTTTTTGCAGGGAATTCATGTATTTCATAAAGTTTGGGAACTGGAAGGAGTCACAGAAGATTAATGTCAACCATTCGTGTGCACGTACAAAAGTCTGTCGTTTAATGTAAATATATTGTTATTGGCACATTTTTATGGAACTATCCCTTCCTGAGAAATACCCACGTCTTTCTGCAGGCCTTCAGTTTGTTAAGCCTTCCCTTAAAGATTGTCGTCTCCAAACCCAACCATTTAATCAACCCTGATGACATCGTCAAGCTTAATTTCTCAGCAGAAGCTTCTCGAAGTCTGACAAACTGTATAAAGATAATATGACATGATAAAAAAAAAAAAAAAAAAAAAAAAAAAGCTCATAGACAAGACAATAATTACAATAAAATTGGGCATAAAAGCCTATCTCGGCAGTTGAGATCATCTACTTCCCATGATGCTTTGCAGCAGACGCAGTATATGCCGTTAAAAGGAGCTGGACCCCAACTGTTGATGCGTCTGAGCCTGTCTGCTCTGCCTCTGGTTCAGGAAGTGTTAACCGGTCCAGCTCCCTCAAGCAGACAATGATGTTAAAGACTAATTGACGCGCACTTTAAATAAGTCCTAATTAGAGCACGGCTGGTAATAATTGGGCAGGCGGTCTGAGCACTAATTAACGTTTAAAAAAAACACAAAAAAAACAGTGTGTGTGTGCGTATGTGTGTTACTATGTGGATGAATGATCTCTACAGGGGGGCTGATGAAGCCCATACTTTCAAGAAGCAGACAGAGCGAGAGAGAGAGAGAGAGAGAGAGAGAGAGAGAGAGCGAGAGAGCGAGAGAGAGAGAGAGAGAGAGAGAGAGAGAGAGAGAGAGAGAGAGAGCTAGCTGGAGAATAGAGCTGAGAGAAAGAGGGGAGATAAACCCCCTCCTCCCCCCCTTCGCTCTTTTGTGATGGCGTATGGTCTGCGGGTGGCCTTCGCTGCATGGGAGGTACTGGGAGTGAGGGCAGGTGTGTGTGTGTGTGTGTGTGTGTGTGTGTGTGTGTGTGTGTGTGTGTGTGTGTGAGCTGAACTTACTCCTAACAAGACTAATTGATTCTGTAGCCTCTCTTTATCCGTCCCCGTTTTCCCCTCACACTCTTTTTTTCCCTTCTCCTCTCTGCCTCTAATTGTTTATGCTGAGAGGCGTCTAGAAAACGGCAGTAATAGATTTCCCACCTGCTGCAGAGACACATTAGTAACACACTCAAATGACTTGTTTGCCTCTCTCTGTCTCTCCCTGCTGTTGTCTACTCATTGTTTACTGCTCGTCCTTTCAGCCGCTGACCCAGGTGTGCTGATACCCTCTGGTTCACAGCCAGGCTGCATATTGAAAATGCATCCATTCTGTCTCTATTGTACATTTTTTATTACCGTTAGCGATCATATTTCTTTAGTCGCATGTAGTTTTACGAGCAGGGGTTAAATGCAGAATATCACAGGGTTGTTTACGGTAGTAGTTTGAAACTGAATTTGATGTTTTATGTTTTCCCATATCGGGAAAAATAGAAAGTGGCTCTTTGGAACCAGCAGCATGGACCAAAGAGGTGAACCGGCTGACCAACAGACAGTAGGTGAGAGGAATATTATGTCACTTCATATTTAAGCTTCTTGGTAAGCCTGTTCTGCATAGACCTAGTAAAAAAAATACGTCAGTCATGGCTTAAACTATGAATATGTCGAACTGTGGGTAGTCAGTGCCCTGTGATTTTGCTGATCAAACTCTAGAACTTGAAGTAGTGTCCTCTTGGCCTCAGACACAGCAGGATTCATAACTCAGACAGATTTATAATTGAAAATTACTTCAAATACTAATTAATGGCACAGCAGAGCCAGTCTGAAAATGTCTGTCTAGTTTGAACATACCAGCTGTACTGGTGTTGGTCTCTAATTGGTGGTTAATTAATTACATTTCCAGTGGATTAGAGGAATTATGGGCCCTAATCAAGACCCTTAACGAGGTCTTGATTAGTGTCTTCAGCCATATCCTGTGGCTAAAATGATCCTTCAATTAGGGACGGAAAGCTCATGAAGAGAGGACGTTACATGATGGACAGCAGGAACGAGATTTTAAAGCAGTCACTTCAACCAAATGAGGGACAGAAAAGAAAGTTTAGAGGGACAGTGAGCATGCTGATGAAAGAACGGAGTTGAATTAACAGGATTGTGGCCGGTGGGTTTTTTTGAATTTTGTTTTTGAGCGTTTTCAGCAATAAATGTCAGAAAACCAGAGCTGGTGCAAAAGACACTTGAGCTCAGGTGACGTGGATGTCTCACTTTGGCGTGAAGAAGTGTTCGTAAAAAAAAAACCAAAAAATAACATCTTAGACGGCTAAACCTGTTAGTTATGCTAATGTTGAACTATTCAATACAAATTTGACTGCACCCAAATAGCAGCCTTGAGGTGTTACAGAGTCATTATATTTGAAGCTGTGAGGTGCATTCACACCTGCAGCTATAGAACTAGTGTGTGTGTGTGTGTGTGTGTGTGTGTGTGTGTGTGTGTGTGTGTGTGTGTGTCCATATTTCATGACACTGACACAATGACAGGAAGATTTCCCTGGCCTCTGCAGCCTTGGCAGACAGATGATTGTTGTAGATCTCCCATCATGTGCGCGCACGCGCACACACACACACACACACACACACACACACACACACACACACACACACACACACACACACACACACACACTGGCTGTATGGAGATAGGAAGGTGGCTGACATTTGTGGTTCCTCGGGTGAGGACATGGCCTTTTCTCCTCATTTCTCGTGGCCAATCACCCAGACTGAAAGGGGAAAGGAAGATAAGGCCTTTTGTTTGGCCTGACAATGTCCCACTGATACTGCCATGGGAGACCATTCAGTGTGTGAGACAGCGTGTGTGTGTGTGTGTGTGTGTGTGTGTGTGTGTGTGTGTGTGTGTGTGTGTGTGTGTGTGTGTGCGTGTGTGTGTGTGTGTGTGTATTGGGTCTATCCCACCCTTTTAAGACAGGAAACCCCTCTGAGAAGTCATTATTACAGGAGGACATTTAGCATCAGAGACGTCTTCTTAGAGTGTCACACACACGATCATACAGTTTCACAAGAAGGCGTGAAAGATTAATCACACAACTGCAAAGTCTGCAGGAATTTACGCCCTTGTGCAACAATCAACCAAATAACCCCCAAACCCCAAATCAAGGTCCACTTACCCTTTTTGAGCTGTCACTCAGTATTCATCAGCAAACGACAGAGTTTGAATGAAGACCATGTGACAAAGTTTACAGTTCTGGAAGCTGCAATCGTTTGGTGATCTTTGATTGATGGTTAAAAACTTTGGGGAAAAAACACATATGTTTTTTTTGTTGTGCAGTAATTGCAACGCGTTTTTTTTTTTTGGTGTCGTTAGATGACAGATATCTGGGTTGTGAACTGTGTTGGAAGTCACTGTTCAGCTGTAAGTACACTTTTCTTTTCTCTGTTGAAAAGTGACAGCGACTGAGTGGTGACAGCGCTGGATGATGTGTGAACAATGCTACTCCTGTCTGAATGATTTGTCTACTGTCAAAGATGCTTTATTCTATTTTACTGAAGGTCAAAGTCAGAGTGTTTATTGTATCATATGCGCTGTGGAAACATGGAGAGTTAACCGGTTTGGCTCAATACTGTTTGTTCCAGACTTCTACTTTGCATCCTTTGGACGTTGGCCTGATGTCGCCCCATATAATTAGATAGCAAGATCTTCCATTGTTACCAGTAAATGGTGTTAAGATAGTGTCAGGTGAGAAGGGGGGATGCACTCATTTAAGATGATATCGCTCCCAGAAAAAAAAAGGGGCAGCAGCCAAATGCTGGAGGATTGATAATTTTGTCAAATTGCCTGTAGCACTTTGAGGTCTTGCCGTCAGCTGCTGAACACCTTAAAGAAGATCCTGGTAATAATATATGAAACCATCTTCATAATGTATCAAAATTGAATGGCTGAAATGCCACTTACGGTAGTGGTGGTGTAATTGGTACTCAAAAAATCTTAATAGTATCATATATCTTGAGCTGGGCTTTTAAAAGGATCTATTGTGAAATCTCGCCTTGATCTCTCCCTCGTTTCCTCACACACACACACACACACACACACACACACACACACACACACACACACACACACTTGGGATAATGCATTCACGCCATCATTTCATCTTGGAAATCCCAAGCGTATCGGGACACCACATGCTATAATGATCCCTGTAAATGCCTTGGTTGGACTGCTAACTTGTGTAAATAGTGCAGGTAGAGACTAATGTACTGTCTTGTAGTAGGAGCAAATCACCTGCCTTTTACGCATAGACCCTCCGAGAGGAGGAGGAGGAGAGGAAGGAGCTGAAGAAAGGAGGTGGAAGATGGAAATGGTGGGGGGAAAAAAGAGAGGATGAGGAGATGGATGAAGAAGATGAAAGGAACAAGTTTCTGTTCTGTTTGTGTGATGAAACTGTTTTTTTTTTTTTTTTATGTTGACAAAATCAAATGGAGTCAGTTCATTGGTCTGTTGTGATGGACTGAATATTTATGCTCAAAATGAGAAAACAATAATTTACCAATCTACTTCCTCTCCTTTATTCTTGCCAATTTAGACAAGAAATTGAGATGTTGACTATCTCTGAGGCCTTCTCGGTACAACAGTGTTCTCTCAGTTATTGTCCACCAGAAAAGCGTGAGGCAGACAGTTAAACAGCTGCAGACAATATGAATCACAGCAAAACACAACAAAGTCAAAGTTACTTCGTGTTTGAATCCAAAAGCAAATGGTGTAAATGTTGTTCAATAATAATTCAGGCATTCAGTCATGGAGCATGATAAAAAAATAAGTATGGGACTGTGTTAACGTTATGGGTTTGATTTAATATCCTCCCCTAAAGAAGGATCTATTGGTGTTGAGTAAAAAGAGTATATGAATGGGAATTCCCGTAAAGGACCCTTAAGTGTTAATTAAACAGTTGCAAATGGCTATTGATGATGTTCTGTTTATTTTGGGTTTCATCCTAAACATAATACCATGCTTAATGAATCTCCTTTTCAAATCTGGATTTTGTCTGCTGACAAAATTCAGGCTACATAAATACCAACAACATGTTTTGTCATGCTTGTTTAAAGAAATTAATTGAAAATCTCTGCAGAGTCGGGTGTAATGCACGCTAATTTCCTTCAGCTATTGGTGAAGCGTAAATTGGCAAACCCTCGCATAATGTGTTCATGTGAATAGACAGTTTAGATCGCTGTTTGTTAACAATATTTGTTTGCTTAGTTATTGTATTCATGGAGACAAATATGAGGCATGTCTTTTTATGCAGCTTCATTTCTTGTTAGTTGTTTGCTATTATGATAACAAGGATCCATTTGATGTCAGCAGGCCTTTTATCTTCAAATGAGCCATTTAAATGTCATTACTGTGTGTGTGTGTGTGTGTGTGTGTGTGTGTGTGTGTGTGTGTGTGTGCGTGCGTGTGTGTGTGTGTGTGTGTGCGTGTGTGTGTGATCATTACATTTACAAGCCCTATTCATGTCTTGTCATTTTTCCTACAATGTGAAATTACTAGCATTCACTCTCCGATGCTGCATCAGTAACACTTTTTTCTGTGACATAAATTCAACCTCTTGTCCGTTCTCTCTCCTCAGTTGTTTACCGTATAAGCAACAGGCCCTGGCATAATGACACAGGAAATTAGAGTCATTATTCACTGATAAGGTGGGCATTCATTTAGTAACTGTTGAAGTTGGAAATAATCCACTATTGAATTTACCGCGCTGTGGGTCATCCCTCAGCAGTAGAAAAGATATCACCTTTTATGTTATAGTAGATTATACTTTTAACAATAGTCGGTCCTCGTGCTAAAAACTCCACGAATAGTGTTTCCTGGAACAAGCTTGAAATGCTCCTCTAATGGTTTCACCACATCTATCTTTAATTTCTTAGCATGTGATGTGAAATGAGCAGTGGCAAAAGCAGAAGATGAGTGAAAAGCTCAATAGAAATAAGGTGGAACATCCAGGGACACTTTCATGTGTCTTTTATCTTTATCTGAGTCGTTTCATCTTCTAAAAAAAAAAATCTATATTAATGAGCACTTCACTTTACTGAACTTTGTTTTTGGAGTAAGTCTTTTATAACTCAAGTATTGTAGTTAGAAATGAATGTTACTGAACAGTGGTGGAGGAAGTGTTCAGGTATTTAGAAATAGCGTTTGGGCTATGGCTGTAAAATACAGGTAGATATTGTTGTAGTCGTGTCTTGATAGATAGATAGATAGATAGATAGATAGATAGATAGATAGATAGATAGATAGATAGATAGATAGATAGATAGATAGATAGATAGATAGATAGATAGATAGATAGATAGATAGATAGATAGATAGATAGATAGATAGATAGAATAATATAGTAGAATAAAACTAAAATACTATGGTTAAGTGAAAGTAGTACTCCAGCTTTGACCTTTGCTCCCGGTGAGCTCAGGACAGCGGACTACATCCCGGACCAAGCTGGCAGGGCGATATCTGCATTATTGGCTGCGTGTCCTGCTGTGGTCTAACCGTCATGGAAACCACACTGTCTCTTTCTCTTCACTAGAGTGGCAGATAAGCTATAGGGCAGCCCTCCCAGTGCGCTACTGGTAATTTAGGAAATCCTTACTGGCAGGTTGAGATGACAAGGCCACTGTTTTTCTGGCGGTGCTCTGTAATTTGCTTGTTTTCCACTCTGCCATAGAGCTGACGCACTGCAGGAGCAGGCAAGCCAAGGAGCATTTCTTTCTCTCTCTCTCTCTCTCGCTCACTCTCACTCGACCTCTTACTGTCTCTTTCCCTTGCTCGCTCGCCCATTTGCTCTGGGTATGCGCTCCCCTATTGTTGTCATTGTGCTATTCAGCTCAGCTCTGTGGCCTCTGTTACAAAGAAAAACACAGGCTGCAACCACCACAGAAATCAGAGCCTAATGTCTCACGGCGATGACCGAGTGAAAACAGAGAGCGGATGACAGTTTTTCTGAGTTTAAAATATGAAAGCGGCATAGGATAAAGAAATCAGGTGTATTGAACATTCTCCAAACGGCTTAACATCCATCTCTTGTAAAATCCTCCTGTGGTGTTGTAATGTGATTAAAAAGGTGCCTAAATATGGGATGCCACGCGGCTCCAGTGTAGCTTGAGAGAACGTGTGTTTTACAGCTTATGTGCTTTATGTGTGAAAAATTAACAAAATATGAATTGAGTTTGGCGACAGCTCTATTTGCCTGCCACTATTTTTAAAATCTTGCTCGAGTACGGATACACTACAGTAGGAGTCAAGTTCCTAAACAAGGGAAAACAAATTAAATCAATTTTATATAAGCTACAGAAAATTTTATATTCTCTGCAAGGTGTTTAATTTTCCTCTGAGGGAAATTCCTGCTTGTAATTGTGTCCAGTTTTTACCTCTCTATTTGCATCAGTCTCTGAATTTAACTTCAGTTTGGATTTATTTCAGAGAAAAAAAGGAACATTGTGTATGTACAGTACTGTGTGTGTGTGTGTGTGTGTGTGTGTGTGTGTGTGTGTGTGTGTGTGTGTGTGTGTGTGTGTGTGTGTGTGTGTGTGTGTGTGTGTGTGTCAAAAGAACTTTGACAAACAGCTCCCCTGTTTACCATGGCGACGCCGTGCCCTGTGTTCTCCCGTCTCTACGGTAACCGAGGCCCTGAGCTCTCTCTTATTGGCTCAGCCACTGAACTCCCAGCTAGAGACAAAGGAGAAGGACCTGGCGCTGGTAATTTCTTATCACCAAATCCCATTAGGCTCAGGGTTTTTTTAATTTTTTTATATATTTTTTCATTAACCCACACAAAAGTAAAGCGGAACTCACCATACCCAGTCAGCTCAGCCGCTTCTGTGAGTCTGACTAGGCCCCATAATAACATCACTTAAACCCTAACTCGTGCAGTATTAATACAAGATTTAGCAAAAAGTACATTAGAGTCTTTTTTTTTTTTTAAATGCAATACTTAATTATCACATTAATCCAGACACCTTAGACACAAATTGTCGTGAAAAAATAAGAGAATGTTTGTTTCAACTACTTTCTCCAAGTTCAGCAACTGCAGCTAAATTCCCAGCATGCCCCTGTGAGGATACTTAACAGATCCAAAGATAGCTTTTTTTTTTTTTTGTAAATAAATGTTAAGAAAAGAAAAGCGTCGGCTACAGTACCCGCAACGTTTTTTTTGTTATATGTTGGGGCCCTTTCACGATTAAACGCCCACTTTGTGAATGTATCTTGTTGGATAATTCAATCGTGGTTTGAACCAAACTATAAAATACAAAGTCGAAAGAAATGACACAAAAATGAAGGTGCACATGCTACTTCTCTCCCCATATTTCCTCTCACTGACATTATGACTGTGGAATAAAAGCAGGAGAAGCTGTGAAATTAAGGCATATAAAATCCTCAGGGATTTCTTAATGCTTTATAATTCATCACCTTCTCAGGAAAGTCCATTCAGAGAAAGAAAAAAAAATGGATCCATTTGTAGTAATAACCAGTAAACTGATGAATACCTTTAGGGTTTTCTGACATTTTAGCTTATCAAGTCATCATTTCAGCTCAACGCTACACTTTCATCTTTCACCTGTCACCCTCCCTCGAGCCAGCAGACCGAGCAGGCATGTGCGACGGCCCTGGCTCAACTAGATCTGACACCTCTCAGCATACTGAATGGGCCTGATATACCTAAGGCCGTAATCACAGCAGGAGTGTATGTGCCAGAAGGTGGTGGTTATGTGTATCTGCTTGTGTGTGTGTGTGATAACGGCCTCTACGAAGTCGGATTGACAGACAAAGGCCTAATCGCTCCTCAGCTCCAACAGCCAAACAGCTCAGAGGAAGTATTGACCCAAAAGCACCATAATCCCCTTCACCTAACACGGGCAATTTCATGTAATACCTGTAATAACACACATTCAGCTCAAAGTAGTCATCAAACGAGCTCTGAGCATCTGATTTGTAGAGGTGAGCCGTTTGAATAAAAGGGACCTGAAGAGTATATCAATCTGTAATAACAACACTCTGGCCCGGACTCACTTTCTTTTCACTTCTCCTTATCGCCGGTCCTCTGAATCATTCTCACTCGCCTTGTCTCTCTGTCTAAATGTAACCCTAACCCTAACCCTACGGCAAAGATGAGCTGTGTCACGAAAGGGGTTTCATTTTCTTTTTGTGTGTGAACATGTTTGCCGTTCCTTCCCTACATTTGATGTATGAAATGTCTTCATTACCAGCAGTTTGAACACTTCTGCTGTCAGTGAAGTTATTCAGGAATCGTGCAAATACAGCACAATATCAATGTTTACATTCACAAGTTGTCAAGTCATATGGAGACCCAGAGGGGACAAATGTCAGTAACAGATTATAAATGACACTGTAATCGTAGGGTCCTTGAGCGGGTCTGGAACCACAGGTTTGGAACCACCAAATTACACTGAATATGAAAATGAATGGGGAAAAACTAATAATCTATTCTCTACCACTGAAGAGCTAATAAAATAAGTAGAAAGTATTTTCAGTTTGTACTATTTGTCTTTGGAGAGGCTTTTAAATTTCTGTCTTGATTTTCCGCATTATGAGGACCATCATATCAGAATTTTATAACCAAACAAGCCCTGAAGGACTGAGTAACTTCCATTTTAGTCAGAGTCGTTTTAAAAGCAAAATGTTTTCTAATAAACTAGGACAAAAAAATCCCAATGATTTAACTTCCATACCAACAATTGATGAAACCTCACTGCCGAGATTCTTTCTTCATGGCAGCCTGTATGTTTTTCTGCTGCACGCAGAGTGTGTATAATGTGAGGCTTAGCTCGAAGAACTGGTGCACATGAAGGAATATGTGGTATTTTCTGTTTGTGTTGGGCTGCATTCACATAAATGGCAGTAAATATCAAGAAAAGAATCACGAGAATGATTTTGGAAAACATCTAAAAAAAAATACACTGGGGATTAGTGTTCAAGACAGGTTATTAGTTTACTATACATCTAATGATTTATCTCTCTGACCCAATAATATATAAATCCCTGCACAAGAAACTCATAAGAAACGCAATAAGTCCATGAACTTTTATAAGTATGTGGTCTAAAATACAGTTTTGGTATTCACATTTAGTTCAACTAGACCGAGCGACACTGTTAAACCCCGAGTGATGAAATTCAGAAGCCTCCACACTTTATCTCTATGGGACTCGTAAATTCAGTAAACAAAAGGAAAACACTTAGAGCTTTTTCAGTGCATTAGATTCATTCTGAAACTAATCGAAGGCAAAAGCGATGTTTGCATCATACATGCACACGCACACCATCATCATCGTCGTCAGCATCATGGCCATCACAGCCTCAATCATCCCTATCTGCATGCACTCACACACCGACACACACTTTTTAGCCTCTGATTTGGTATTCATGTCGCAGAGATTAATCAGCCCGCTCATCACATCTGTTGTTGCACACTGATACACACTACGGTCACACACTGTACCTGGCTCGAGGTGTGTGTGTGTGTGTGTGTGTGTGTGTGTGTGTGTGTGTGTGTGTGTGTGTGTGTGTGTGTGTGAGGTGGGGAGGGGGGTAGATGTTTGACAGACAGGGAGAGAGCCCTCTATCACCAATCTGCATATCTGCATATTAACACTGGACCATCCCTTTAATTTCCTACAGCGGCTGATAACCATCGCCTTCCCTCGGCCTCTTTGTCGATCCCACACGGCGCGCTGAGATTTCACCAGTGTGTGTTTATGTGTGTGTTTGAGAGAGTGAAAAGATGGTTGGCTGAATAATACTTCTTCCTGTTGCCCAATACACACACACACACACACACACACACACACACACACACACACACACACACACACACACACACAAGAGGGCTGTCAGACTGGCATTGACATGGTCTTGATTTACTTTTCTATTTAATAAGTGAAACCATCTGAGATATTAAAAGAACTGATAGAGAGGAGGAGCAGGAGGTCAAACAAGCCGGGGGAGCTGTTCAATGACAAAATAGATTTAAAATTGGCTCTGTTTATTCTCGTCAAGATGGAAAAGCTTCGGAAATAGCATTGAAGTCACTGAAACTCACTGTGTTTCCACTCACGTGCAGTAAATCTGATCAAAAATGTCAGATCAGTTGTCGTTCACTGTGATATTGATCTATTCTTGATATGTGATCCATATTATCATGTTGGGCTGGATGATAGCATCCATCTGTCAATCAGACACTTGTTGTGCGTATGATAAACGATGTATTGAGAGATACTGATCTGCTGTCAGCGACGTGTGATGAAATGAGGATTTAATGGGTTTTATGTTTATAGTTTAGTTGTAAATTGAATTGTTGGTTTGGCAAAAGAAGCGATCTAAAGATGTCTCCATGCCCTCTGGAAATTACAATGATTTCCTTTTTCCTGAGAACAAATTCAGCAGATTACTTAATGGAAAATAGCGAGCGCAGAGTTGTCATGCAATTCTTCTTCTTCGGTATTGATTTTACATCAGATTTGGTAATGAGACAGTAGTTATGACTGATAATTGATTGACTAAATTTGATGTGGTCACGTGACAGTAATAATTATGTGTGTTACAAGCTGCCTAATGTTTGTGTTTAGTATAATCTATATGGTCACACGTGTGTTTGACAGCTGCACACAATCATCGCTTCACCTTAATTAACTCTGAGGAGGTCGAGGCAAGTGGCATCGCAGTAGCCAGTGCTTTTATATACGTGTGTGTATGTGTGTGTGTGTGTGTGTGTGTGTGTGTGTGTGTGTGTGCGTGTGTGTGTGTGTGTGTGTGTGTGTGTGTGTGTGTGTGTGCGTGTGTGTGTGTGTGTGTACTGAGTCACACCACACTCCAGGTGAATGCTAATCTACTATTTGCTATTATTCTCCAAGACCTTGGGTGAGACGAGAGGATGGAGGTAGATACGAAGTGAGACAGTGACAGAGGAAAAGAAGTAGAATATGGGGAGGTTATGAATGTGTGTCTGTGTGTGTGTGTGTGTGTGTGTGTGTGTGTGTGTGTGTGTGTGTGTGTGTGTGTGCGCACACACAAGTGCAAATTAGAGGTATGTGAGGGCACGTACCTGAGAGAAAGAAAAGCAACAGGGGCAGAGGTGTCATCTGACTGGCTCCCATTATGCACATCTACATCTCGCCGAGGTCACTGAGGAGAAGAAGAAGTTTGTTAAAATGCCTTATAGCAAAAAAAAAAAAGAAAGAAAAGTTTGATCAGGTTGATTTCACTGGCAAGAAACCAGGACTTCTACAGATTTAATGAGACTTATAATCATATCTTAACATGTTTCAACCATTTGATGCTGGTATCATTTATTATCTATAACGTACACTCCATGTTAATGATACGCGAGTATGCTTTCATAACGAGGATGAACTGATGACAATTTGGTCAAAAGGTCACAGTTTGGTCGGATACTGAATTGATGACACGCATCTTGGGTGTTCACATCGAAGCCGTGGTGATTGTTTAGATTTCCAGCGGCCGGGTTGAAGTTGTGTGAATTTGTAACGTCGTCTACCGTCAACTTCGTTTTTTTGTCAGAATCAGCTTCACAGTCGCTGACAGTCACGTAACGTCGCCTTTTATACAATGCAGAAGGATGAATATTTGCAGGGCATGAATCTCCCAAGGCTGACACTTGGTGTGTGTGTGTGTGTGTGTGTGTGTGTGTGTGTGTGTGTGTGTGTGTGTGTGTGTGTGTGTGTGTGTGTGTGTGTGTGTGTCTCTGAGGAGCTTTCAGTGAGAAAAACACTTGAGCAACACAAGATTGTGTGCAGAGGGAAATCTATAATGTTTAATACCAAGGTCAAAGTCATTGTTTCTTTCTCTGCCTGTACTCTGCTACAATAGGAATATGTTTTTCCCCTCAGAGAAGAGACGTTTCCAATCAAACCCTTCAGTTGAATGTGTGCACGCAGCATGGATGAGGTGAAGTGTCAATAATTCCATCTGCACATTATATTGGCAGCTAATAACCAGAAATCCTTTGAATGAGATGTCTCTTAGTAGTATTTGGATGAGGCTCAAAGTTCTGTATGCTTTGTTTGACTAAAAGCATATAACTTCTGATGAAGTGAGTTTAACACATGGACTTTATGAGGAAGTAAGCTTCAAAGCACAAGCCATATATTTTTTTTTTTATTGTCAAAGAAAATCTCATGAAAGAATCAAAACTAACAGTGAATGCAACCCTCTAACAAGTAAAGCCAGATTTCGTGTATTCCTCTACTCTACATCTATTAGAAACACCTCCGTGACCCGTACTGGTGCACTTTGTGGCATGTTTTTTCAACACAATGATCCACATACACCGTTCTCCTGCCTTGAATTACCAGAAGAGCAAAAGTATTTAAAACCGCAGCAGAAAATACTGCTAAAAAAATACACTTGTTCCTTCTGTCAGAGTCATAATTGCTAAAGACTTCAATGCCCAAGTGAAAATACTAAAGCTTGTTTTGTTTTTTCAAAGATGAACATCTTTGTGTCCCACAATACCATCGGACTTCTCCACACCAACACACTGTTCAGTCCTTTCCTGAGATTATGTTAACAGTAGTGAAAGGTGCTTCAGCAGTGTGAAAATTCACTTCTGTTGTCTGTCAGACTGAAAGAAGTATAATGGACATGCTCCCAGTGCAGAGTGACAGTATGTGCTCCTACGTGTGTGTGTGTGTGTGTGTGTGTGTGTGTGTGTGTGTGTGTGTGTGTGTGTGTGTGTGTGTGTGTGTGTGTGTGTGTGTGTGTGTGTGGTCCAGGAGGAGGCTGCTGACAGCACAGTGATGAGATGATAATGTATGTTCTTGATGCAGGAGAAAGACAGAATGATGGACACGGCTGTTTGCTGCTCTTATCCTGATCATCTGTCCAGTTTGACTGACTGAGCGCTGGTGCTCTGCAGTCTTCACCCTGCACACACACGGTAAATACCTGCCTGACACATACGTGGAGGGAGGGATTGGTTGCCATGGTGAGAAAGTGAAAACTGGGATCTTCAGCTGAAACAGTACTTGAGGCTGTTTGGATAACTGATCGAATCATTTAAGTAATGTTTCACTTCAGGTGTCACATGGGTGGCTCTATAAAGTTACTATATAAGTTAATGCACATATCCTCCCAGAAGCACCAACTCGTAGACTTGTAGTCTTTTTAAATATATTTACAGTAGCGAGGCTCCATTTTCACTTTTTATTACAAGTGTGTCATATCAGGAAAACAAATCCAGATGTGATTTAAGACACTTTAGCGTCTCACTTTCAACCTTGATAGAGCCGAGCTGACTTCAGTACCGTCTCTCCCACCAAACCCCCCCGTCACATCACCCTGCCGCCAGGCTCTCGATCGCTCCATTGCATCGCGGCTTTTATCTCGTCACCCTAAGAAACCTCTTCATCTTATTGTCCTGCTGCTGCAATCTGCCTCTTTGGCACTGTGGCGACGGTCAGCAGGTCGGCTGCAGGGCTCGTCATTAGCTGCAAGCATGCGTGCATACATGCATGAAGTGTGAGCAGGTGTACGCGGGACAACGAGGCCTCTAATGAGCAATGTAATGTAATACTATGAAAGAGATTGGCTACGAACTGTCCTCATGTTTGTAAGACATCCATAATGCAGTCTGGTTACACACCTCTACTACACATCTGGAAATATCAGATGTAAACCATTACAGATCCCACAAAACTTGCAAATTAATCTAATATCAATAGAAACTCAGATTCAACGGGGCCAGCAGAGTAACAAGCAATGGGAATTAAAATGGTAAATTAACGAGATGAAAGAATGACTGTGTAAATTTAAACTGCTACATAAATGGAGTTATTTATAGATTGAGGTTTTTCCTGACGCGTTAAGTTCTCTGCCGGCTTTTCCTTTCTGCTGCCTTCTATGCTGACCAGTTGCTCTCTCGCTGTCTCGTGCTTTATCTGTGTCAGTGGAACAATAGCAACCAATAGGAAACTGCTGATGCCATTGGGGTTGTAGCAAACAAACTGAATCCAGAGCCGTCCACCAGCCCCCCATTTTATCGGTCACCGGTCTCCTCTTCCCTGCTCTGCCTAAAATTTATATCTCATGTGAGCCTGTATGGAGTTTTGAAAACACTATTTACATGTATGAATTTTTTGGAAAAAAAAGAATTATATCATGAAGCTGAATTGAAATTTGTTCTAAAGTACAGGGTGTGTGTGTGTGTGTGTGTGTGTGTGTGTGTGTGTGTGTGTGTGTGTGTGTGTGTGTGTGTGGACATCAGCTTATTGTGCTTGCTGGTAACAAGAGCTGCTTGGCGTGTACTGCCACCGCTGCTGTTTGTTTAGGTGCTGCGTGTGTGTGTGTGTGTGTGTGTGTGTGTGTGTGTGTGTGTGTGTGTGTGTGTGTGTGTGTGTGTGTATTTACATACATGTGTACACACGTGTGTTTGGATGCCACTATTTGTTCAGCTTCCGCTGCTTCCTCAAGGTTGCCTCATTACAACCAAGAGACAAGTATAATAGCAGTGTGTGTGTGTGTGTGTGTGTGTGTGTGTGTGTGTGTGTGTGTGTGTGTGTGTGTGTGTGTGTGTGTGTGTGTGTGTGTGTGTGTGTGTGTGTGTGTGTGTCGGGCAATAGAATCTAGAGTAAACACACGTGTCCGTCTTTTCCCAGGTGGAGTTGGATGAATGAATCCAGTGATATTGACAAGCCAGCCACTAATTGTCTCTGTGTGTGTGTGTGTGTGTGTGTGTGTGTGTGTGTGTGTGTGTGTGTGTGTGTGTGTGTGTGTGTTTCTCTAAAACATGGAGGGGAGGGGAAGAGAGAGGGGATTAAAGCTGATGAACATTTCTAATTTTTACTTTACCTGCAGCACTTCTCAGTTGAACTATTCTCAGATGGTTTTATGGATTAAACCTCCACATTAGATTGTTGGTGTGTTATTGAAGATAATGAAGACCATCAGAAAAGTACATTTTCCAACGCAGCTATTTGGCTAAAAGCAGATCTCCATCCAGAACTGTGCTTTAACTAAATGGCTGGTCAAATAGTCTTGTGCCGACAGAAACAACAATTATTTCTTTTGTCCAGTCAGCGATTATCTTAAATCAGCCCCGATGACTCAGTTCCTTCATTTTAAGCAGCCCGTTTGCCTCCCTTTTCCATGCCGAGTTTGTTGAATATCTGTCGTGCTTGCCTAACCGGTGGGTTGGTTTACAACCTCTCTGGTTGTGTGACTTCTTTCTAATAATGTTGCCAAATCTCTGTAGTTAACTTAAAATCTATTTAGTAATAGTCAAGAGTGTATTGCTGGTACCATCCTCCATATATTATAATCCCTTCAGGTACAGACACAAGTATGTGCAGCCAGAGCCGTTGCTCATTATATGATCCAGAGGTACGTTCTGTTCAGTCCATCAGAAACTGGGGGACACCGGGACAGAGAGAGAGCTGCTGTGATAACGTCTCTCTCTCTCCGGGTCTAAAAAGAAAGGGATAAAGGCCCTTTTTTCCCTTCCACATGCCAGGCAACTCCCAGCGGCCTCTCTGTTGACATAGCCGCCACAATGGGAACTAAAGGCCTCCCATTATGAGGCTAACCCCAGGCCCAGTTCCTGCGCTGCAGGGTTATCCAGTGCAGGCCAGCCGGCATTGGCCAAAGCCCCCTTGAATATTAGGCTGGATATATAAGACTACCCCCCCTGCCCCCTGCTGCATTGTTCACCCTTATTCTGCTCCCACAATGGGACATCACACTTTGGAAGTAATTTTCAAAAAGGGGAAGCCAATCAAAAATAATGGCACTTATTGTTTCTCTTTTGACACACATTGCTGAGCGGCCCGCCCCTCCCTCCTCTGTCGCTTTCTCTGCCCGCGTAGCCCTAAACCCCGGGGTTCGTTCACGTCTATTATACGGACAAATTAAATAAAACCCAGTATGGGTCGGGGGGGAGCGGAGAGCCTCGCTGGCCATCGGCGGTGGCGTTGGAGAGAGTCTGGGACAAGGGAAGGCAGAGGTGGGAGAGCCCGAGGAGGTTGGAGGGAGGCAGGAAGGGTTCAGACAGGCCCAGGTGGAAGGAAGTAGGAAAGACGGCCCAGGTGCAGAGAGCAGGGAATGACTTCGCTTGCTTTTACTCTCATAAGTATGTTTGGTTTTAATTTCTGCCGGTGGACAAATTAAATTGTGCAGGATTGACCAAAACTGTGATGCTGTGGGACCGTCTGTCACTGCGAGGCCGAGACACCGAGCACTCTGAAAAATATTTCATATGGGAACAACAGGAACTTATGAGGAGGAAGGGGAACATCACTTGGAGATTATACACCTGCCATCCATTTTTTTTGTCCTGTTTTCCTGCTCGTCCTTTCACCAACAAGAAGAAATTCATTTTTCAAAAGTGTCCAAATGACCGAGCTTTCCTCATCCTTGATGGACTCCTTAATGGATACCATGGAAAATGGATATATGGAGAAAAAACTTGCTGCTTTCATAGATACATGGATGCCTGGTAAAGAGAGGGAAGGTAAGAGGGAGGGTCCTTTGAGGCTTGAAGGTGTGTGTGTTGGTTGGTTCATTTTCCAGTGATCAGCTGCGTTAGGTAACTTTAACTTCTCCTTTTGGTCTTGCTGCTTTAGAAGTAAGAAATCTGGGTGTATGTTAAAGCAGAATATTGTTGTCTTTTAGTCCTTTGACCGCGACACAGAAGAAAGACTTTGACGACGTGAACAGAAACTACAAAAAAGGCCTCTGCGTCATTTGAACGCTGGTTC
Source organism: Embiotoca jacksoni (assembly GCF_022577435.1). Classification (NCBI taxonomy): domain Eukaryota; kingdom Metazoa; phylum Chordata; class Actinopteri; family Embiotocidae; genus Embiotoca; species Embiotoca jacksoni. The sequence goes on along the minus strand of NW_027185382.1, from coordinate 4,355,370 downwards.
AAAAATAACATAATTGCATCCACTTGTAGCAGCAGGGCCCGGCACAGAGCTGCTGTACAACATGAATGTTCAGCGGGAAATGTTTTGGATTCCAGGTGTTAGACGGCTGGCTGTGTTTTTTAGACGTGTTAGCTGGAGCTGGAGCTGGAAGTGGAAAAGCACCGGTCAGGATTATTTGCATGACTCTCTTTGACTCCGACAGGGTTCATCTGAGTGCTGATTATTGTTTAAGTATCTGTATGGCGCCTTAATTCCAGTTTCGGTGAAACTTAAAGCCCCAGGAGGACCTGCATGTTGGTGCAGAAGCCTTTTGAGTGTGACAAGATGTTTTTAAGTCAAGAAAACAATGCAGATGAACAGACATCTAGACCAGCGGTTCCCATCTAGTTTTCTCTACAGACATATCATGCCTGCTCGTGACCTCTCGGTGTGGTTTACATGTCCATGAGCGGTGAGAACCTCAATTAGATCGTTGTAAAACTTCTGGCATTGCAGCAAAGTTAGAATAAAATAAACGTCGTATGATGTCGTAACATTTTTCCTCCTCTTTCCTTTTTCCGATTTCTCTCACAACCCTTCAGATTTATCTGTGGTCCGTTGGAAAACGCAACTCTTGATCAAAACTGATCATAAATTAAAAGAAAAGTAATTTAGTTTATGTGTAACTGGTCGCTCAGGTTTGAGTCAAACACTGAAAAGCAGACAGATGACAAATCCTTTACCCCGAGACGACCTGACAGATGGATGAACTGAAGGCAGTTGGATACGAAGCGATGTGAGGAAGAGCAGAGGAAGCCTAAGTGAGAGACAGGAATAAAAAGAGAATAAGAAAAGGTTGTGGAGGCAGGGGAGGAAAGGGCAGGTGGAGGAGATCTGCTCTTTGGGGTCTTTGAAAGCAGCTGGTCCTGGCTTCAAGCTTGACCCCATTTAGGACGAGCGAGAGACATCGAGAGGAACTGCAAGGGAGTGAGAGAGAGCGAGGCGAGAGACTCCTTAGCCCCGCACTTAAAGGCCCTCCACAGGAAGTCCTTATTCTTCCTGGAGCCGACACCCCCCACCAACAGCTGCGTGAAAGCCCTCATTTAGGATGAGTGGGGAAGAGAGAGGGGGAGAGGGAGGGACCCACATCCTCCTCCAAGGGGGGTCCTGATATCAAAACTTTCCCTCAGCGGGAAAGAGAGAAATGTCAGCGAGAAGGAAGGCTTCACTGTCTTTTATCATTTTATTTGGATATTGACTTGTGAGCTTTTAATCAGCCCATTTGACCTCGATTGATGAAGAAAAACCTCCTCTGATTAAAGATTGTTTAAAGTTTTCTACACAACTTACTTGGAGTCATTCTAGTGTTGATTAAGTGAAAAAAGATGGTTTTTAACAGTCCTGACGAGTCAGTTGAAGCCGTTGAGAGCTTGAGCTGTTGTGGTGATGTGGAGCATGTGTGTCTGTTTTGAATCTCTGCCTCAGCTGACAGAAGTTTCTGGCCCACAGAATAATTTTGCCATGTGTCAGTTAAACTCAGCCGCGGTGGGGTTGAGAGGGATTAGCTGTTCTTGGCCTCTGACACCAACTCCCCACCCAGAGGTGTCCGCCTGGCATGTTGACAGTCAGCTGTTTTCTCTGCTGTTTCTGCGAAATGTGGAGTTGTAGATGTGTTTGTTTAAAGGGACGGGAGCGGCCCGGCAAACGTGGAAAAATCGTTTAAGATGAAAACGAACTTAGATGCGTTTTATGATGATTGGGTAGTGATTTCTGTTCTCGGCAGCTGCACCATCTGTCCATATGTTTCTACCAGAGATTTTCCAAACTAATAAAGTGATCAAAGTAGACGTAACAGCAACAGTAGCTTGAATATGACGTGAAACTCGTTTATTTTTGGTCTTGGATCAAATTAACGCGTTCAGATTAGCAGACCAGTTGAATTGTTCATCATTGTTGTAGTTCCTCGGTTGAAGTTGGTCTCTTGGTTGACGCGTCTTCAGCTCTTCAGTCTGACTCGTGTTGTGTTACTTCTTTTTCAGGAATGTTGTGATTTTGGCTCGTTGTTCATCACACTGGGGGCTGGAGAGACATCATGTGATAGTTTATGTAGATTTAGCTGCTGGAGTACTCCTGCAGTACACATACTTTGTGTATTCTGCCAGTTACGTGTGTTTGTATTGGCCAGACAGGTTGGACTGATGCTGATCGCTTTGATGTGTTCATTATGTGTGTGTGTGTTGGCATTGGCCGGGACTGACTGGTCTCTCAGAGGGACTATCATTGCTGGTAATCCTCTTCATAGTCGACTAATCTGTTTTCGCAGGGGTCACACCTCTCCCTCCTCTTCCTCTCTTTTCACCACTCCTCAGCAGGGTTCCTCTCTCTCTCCCTACCTCCTTGTTCAAAGGGCACTTCTTTATTCCTCCCTCCTTCCTCCCTGTCTGCCCTTCTGCCTTTAATAACACTAATCTTATTATACAAAGAATCAAAGCTTTCACGTTTCCCTCCTGTCCATTTGAAAATCAAACTAATAATGAGAGGTTAAGGATCTTCCTCTTCCCCCTTCTGTCCTCTTCTTCCTCTCACTCTTCATCGATCCTCACCTCTGATAATTTGAAAGCTACATAAATACCCCGACGAATACAGAATAGTTGATGCCAATATCTGCGTGTAAAGTGTAAAAAGCTCTGCTCATGATAGATCAGGATTTATGTGTGGAAATCACTGGAAGTTTGCAAAACCGTAAGCACTTACAGATATTGCAGAGATTGATTAAACTTGTATTAATTTTTGCTACCGTAAGATCGAGTGTCAGATCTGTCTAATTGTTGGACGCTCAGCACACCACTAAACCCAAATGTGTTACAGCTAATGCAACTGTGCACAAAACATCTTTGACTTGTGTTTGACGTGAGATTTTTAGTTTCACAGAAAGTTCAGAAATGTTGTTAAAGGTGCTCTTTGTGCCAGCTTATTTCAAATGAAGACGATTCATTGTGCGTTTCCTTGCGGTCTCCCTCTCTGCCAGTGTTGTCACAGCGCTTCGGGACCACCATCTGGAAGACGGAGAATCCTCAGACGTCCAATCATCTCATCCTCCTCAAGCCCTCAGCTCACCTCTGCTCTCACCACCAACAAAACCCCAATCAGATTTCTTCCAAGCAATCAATGATAGTGTGGTAGAGAGGGAGGCCGCACGGGCTCTAATTGAATTAAATGCGTGTGCTGATGTTTGTCTACTTGGCTATGTAGGGAGGCATAAATGAAATGCAGCCGCAGCATCAGCACTGCTTGACCTGCCTGCAGCAGATGGAAGACCGACGGGAAACAAAGGTTTGACGTGAAGCTCGGCTGAAAGTGTCAAAGGTCAAAGCAGGATGTTGATCGTCGATTTTCTAAATATCTGTTTCTGCGCAGCAGCTTCAAACGTCACCTGGAGTTATATTTCCAAAGGTTTTAGGCAGACCTAAGATAACTGCGGTTATGGTTAAGAAGATAACACACCTGGTAAAGTAAAGTGTGCGATGACAATAAACAGGAGGGCTCTCCTCCTTTACCTCCTCTTCCTCCTCTTCCTCCTCTTTCTCCTCAAAAGGACTTGACATGGCCAGTTTATTGGTCCAATGCCTTTTATTGTTGAAAATCAATAAAAATCTCTTGCATTATCTGACTTCCATATTGCATCTTTTTACTCGTCATTCAAACAGCAACCAGACAGATGAAGCATTAACTACAGCAGAACAGCCCCACGATCAACTCTTTGTTATTAAGCTTTATAATATATATATATATATATTATTATATATATTATATTATATGTTATTGAGCTGTTGATGACCGGGTGACTGAAACAGATGAAGAAAAACAACATGTATCAGGTCAAACCATGTAAATGAGCTGACTGCAACGCGGGGTGATAATAACCCCACAATGAGGATAATACATATTGAGCTCTTATTCAAACTGATTGAGATGTGTTGATTGATTTAAAGAGTCAAAGTCATTTGTGTTGTTCGCAAATATTTACATCTATAGACAAAATAATAAGAACACCTCTCAGGATAACAACGTGCAGTTAACCAGCACTGCAAATGAACAATTAACCATTAAAATCAATCCACTCCAAAACCGACCAGCAGAATCTGTAAAAGCTCAAAGGTTTCCCTTCAGTGAGTTACAATCAAACAACTGTCCTGCTCACCGATATCACAGCTACACTTCAGTTAGACCAAAAACGTAATTGAACGCGTGTTAAAGGTTTTCTCATAAAGATTCTGTGATTTAAGAACAATCCGGATCTGATCAGATAATCTACCTGCGATACTTCCTTCAAAACGCATAGTCATCGAATCCAGATTTCAGGGGGTGAAAGTGTTTCTGGAGGACTGAAACATGATAAATGTTACACCTTGCAGCTGCGTGTTTCTGTGTCAGAGCTGCTGAGCTGCAGTCGAGCTGACAGCTTGCTGTGACAGAGAGCCTTAAACAAACCCACTGGGTCGGCTGCTGCACAGGAGAAATGCCTTTGATTCTATTAGGCCTGTGTGTGTTCACGGCCTGCTGGCTCAGACATTTCAGGCCTCAAAGCAGGGCGAGGATGTAAAGAACATCCTGAGAGCTGTGTTACAACAAGAAATTAGTGATATTAAACTAAATGTGGTGATAAACATAGAGACAAGACATTATTCTTACATTGTTGCAGTCGTTCACATTGATGAACTTTCCTGAAACGCTCTTTTTATACTCATCAAATGCAAAATAACCACATATTTCACATAAAACAATACAATTTCTCAGTTTAAACATATGATATGATTTCTTTGGTCTATTTGCAATTAAATATGTGTTTATGAGATTTGCAAATAATTGCATTTTGTTTTCAAGGTGTCAGACATAAAGGCTCACGACAGACCAATAACATTACCAACAGTATCAACAGAGATTTCCTCAAAATGTCCGCCAATTTTTAAATCAAATACATTTTTCTGAGTTCATAGGGGTATCGACTCAACACTCACCTCTGAACAACACACAATGAACTCTGTATGGCCTCGTATTTAATTACAGAGAAGAGGAAATGCTGCTCGGATCACCATAACAACACACAAACAGGGATTACAAACAAGTCACTATTGATATGTTGATTGACAGCAAGGCAGACCAATCAGTTCATCTGCTGGCCTCAATGAAACAGTCTCCAGGACACTGATGAGGTCAAAGTTCGTTCTAGCTCCACAAATCTGGTGCTGCTGAATATTATGTGTTATTGCCTTCATCATTTTGTAACTGTACTTTTTGGATGCATGTAAACAAACTCTATTTAATGCCATCAGTGTCCTAAAAAAAAACTACTGTAAAATGTTTGCATGACTCTGTTCACTACACTGTATTGTGTGATTTGGGGCCTCTTACTACCCTGAAGAGAGTCATTCACCTGCAGTAAGTCGACAAAGATCCTCACGCGGGAACCAAGAAACAAACCCAGAGAGATGATGATGGTCTGACAGACAGGATGGCAGCGCTGCTCGCTCTCTCTGCTCAGTTCACGCCATCCAAACGTCCCTGAGGACTGAACAAGTTGATTCTCCTCATTAGCTGCACCGAGTCCTTCCAAAAAATACCTCCAGATGGAACAACACATTCAATTCACTGAGCCTCAGCATGTTGACAGTCCCTCTCACTGCTCGCCATTAAATCAATAGATTAATAGAGACCATTAGAAAATAGAGTAAAATACGGCCAATGACAGGAGATTATTATTCGGTCAATGGGAAATATTTCTGTCAATTCTGATGTGATTTCTTGATGCTGCTGTTTGAATGATCTGTGTGTCCATGTGAGTCTGGTGAGAGCGAGGAGAGGCTGTCACAGATCGTTCAGCGCTGTGCCAGCACGGTTTACCAGCTCGCTGAGAGGCGGGCAGCACCTGACAGATGAAGCCACTTGGGAACGTGATCCCAGAGGGCTGCAAAGATGCTGCACATGATGGGGAGGCAGGAACAATATGCAATATTATTATCCATCTACTATTTTTTTTTTTTTTTTTACTGATGGTGACTGTTTCTGTGTCTTGTGTGATATTAAACTGCATGTTTGTGATTGTTGGTTGGACAACAGTGATTTTAATGTGTCGCCTTCAGCTCTGGGAAACTGTGATGGGCATTTTTTTGGGGGGGTTGTTTTATTGCATTTTACTGACAAAACAATTAATGAACAAATAATATGCAGATTATCCGTTGTGAATTAGTTACAGCCCGAGAATATGCTTCAGGTGTATTATGTATATTTAATAAAACATACCCAGAAGGAATAAAACTAGATTAGACATATATGGTTTAAGTATATTAGGCCTATTATTAGTCTACTAGTAGTTGTATTTAATAAGACATAGTCTACTCAGAGGGAATAAACTGAATATTTGATTTATATGTTTTTGTCTCACAAGTTCAATAAAATGAGATCTCCTTCAGGTAAAGTTCTCGGCTGAATCGTCCTTGATTCCTCCCCAACAGGAGTGTGTGTCCCGGGCCTGTGTCAGCGGCCCGCGGCTGCATCACACCTCATTAGTTTATTAAAACGTGATCATTACAAGCCTGTAACATCTCTAACGTTTATTAAAGGATTACTGCAGGGTTTTTTTTTCTTTTGCTGGCCGCCCAGCGCCGGTGGAACAGACAAAAGGGGCGCTTTGAATGGCACGTGCTCCGGGCGTCAGTCACCTGTTTCCTAGCAACGGGCACAACAGAAAAGCACCTGTGGCTCTGAATAGGAGGCTGTGCAACCCTTAGTTTGACAAAAAAAAAATAAAAAAATAAGGGGGAACACAGTTAAAACACAAATCTTTATGAGCTGTTTGTGTCATAATATATGAAATTATTATTCTAAATCTCAAAAACATGTGACTTTTACTTTGTAAGGCTATAAACCACCTGTTTTATATTCCCTGTATTGAATAGACTAAAAGCACAAGCCTATTCAATAAATAGTATTTATCCATTTGGGTACCGTTTGTACATGCTATAATTAAAGCTAAGATAAATCATATAAGGCTGCCACATTTACTGCATTTTGATTTTAATTGAATTATACTGCTTCCAGCACAGCCTCTTTTATAGAGTTGTATTTGCTGCAGAAGGATTCAGTTTGATTCTCAGACATCAGGCCCCGCTGCCTGTCTGAAGCACAGCTCATGCGCAAAATGATGGGAATCAAACTGTTTGCATGTTGTGCGTTTTTTTAGCTGCACGCACAAAACAGATGACAGAGAGGGAGTCATTTTTAGGTCTAGCGCTCCGACGTCACCAGAACCTCGATCCCCTGCATGCAAATCACGTCTGAGCTCGAGCCTCTCCATTGGCCGCCTCTCGCTCATTTAGCTGCTGTCAGAGCGCGCGGCCCGGGCACGCTCCGGTAACTTTTCCCAGTCCAGCATCAACCAAAGTAAGCTCAAACAAGCGGTTTGCATTCCTCTCTGCGCTCGTGGATGACAGGAAAAAGGCGCAAAGGGGGAAGTGCGGAGCAGCTTTTCCTCTGAGTGGATTTCATCCCGAGAACCAGAGCAGCTTTTCATCAGCTTCTTCCACTCTTCACCGGGGCTTTAGCTGCGCGCGGGGCAGCCTGAATGTTTCTGTGTGTTTGACTGGTGTCCTACCAAGACGAGGTGAATGTACAGCATCATGATGGAAACGGACTTGCATTCCCCCGTGGTGCCCCAGACCAACCCGTCCAATCCGGGGGGACACGCGGGAGGAGGAGGCGGGGGAGTCGGAGGAAAAGTCCCCCAGGAGAGGATCAAGAGACCTATGAACGCCTTCATGGTCTGGTCCCGGGGCCAGCGGAGGAAAATGGCTCAGGAGAACCCCAAGATGCACAACTCGGAGATCAGCAAGCGGCTGGGAGCAGAGTGGAAGGTGATGACCGAGGCGGAGAAGAGGCCGTTCATCGACGAGGCGAAGCGGCTCCGGGCCATGCACATGAAGGAACACCCGGACTACAAGTACCGGCCGCGGAGGAAGACCAAGACGCTGCTGAAGAAGGACAAGTACTCTCTGGCAGGCGGTCTCCTCGGCTCCTCGGCGGGTGTAGGGATGGGCGGCGGGCAGCGGCTGGAGAGCCCCGTAGGGGGGCACGCAGGGGCCAATGCGGGCTACGCCACGCACGTGAACGGCTGGGCAAACGGTACGTACTCGGGCCAGGTGGCAGCTGCAGCGGCGGCGGCGCACGCCATGATGCAGGAGGCGCAGCTGGCGTACTCGCAACACCCGGGCACCGGGGCTCACCCTCACCACCCCCACCACCACCCGCATCACCACCCGCACAACCCGCAGCCCGTGCACAGGTATGACATGAGCGCCTTATCTTACAGCCCCATCTCAAACTCTCAGAGCTACATGAGCGCCTCTCCACCGGGCTACGGCGGGATCACCGGCTACACGCACCAGCACCAAAGCTCCGGTGTGTCCCCGGTGTCCGGAGCGATCGGAGGGACTTTGGGGTCCCTTGTGAAATCTGAGCCAAGCGTGAGCCCTCCGGTTTCCACCGGGCGCGCGCCGCCGTGCCCTACGGGAGACCTGCGGGACATGATCAGCATGTATCTGCCGACCGGCGAGGCGGTGGGGGACTCCTCCGTTCAGAGCAGACTGCACGTGCTCCACCCGCAGCACTACCAGAGCAGCGTCTCCACTCCGGTAAACGGGACGGTTCCTCTGACTCATATTTAAATGTACTATAAGCACTACAAACCACAACCAAATATTTAAACTAGATGTGGGCGCGAGCTGCTGATGAATTGTAAATTATAGGCGGTTATAGCCATAAAAATGCAATCACTTTGAACAAACTTTTTTTTATTGTTATTATTTTTATTTTCTTTCAGTGATGGATCTTTTTGTCTGTCCGAGGTAAAGGAAAGCGCATCGGTTTACTTTTGCTCTCAGGAACAGAGCATGCCAAGTTTTGACGCGATTTAAATGATAATCCGTGAAGGCTGGTGCATTTTGAAGGTTATTTTCCCCCCGAATTTTCTGTGGAATTAAAAGCACCAGCGGTGTGTTTAAGGGATCCTAAAAAAAAAAAAAAAAATTAAAAAAAAAATTAAAAAAAAAAAAGCTGTTAAACGAGGGGAGCGTAGAATAAACGGAGGGCGGTGCGGAGGATGTTTCACAAAGTTTCTAGGCTGCAGTTGAAATTGATTTCCAGTTTTCATGCTTGTAAACATGTGAGTCAGTCGGTGTAATTTGAATTTGTTTCTGTTGTTGTAAGATCTTGTAAATTGTGAATAAATAGGCCTACTGAAAACGCTTTTATGAAATTGTACATAATTTACAAAATGCCAAGCCACATTTTCGGGTTTAACATGAAACAATTTTACGCCGAGTTTAATAAAATTTCCAAGAACTTCTTCTGTCTTGGAGAAAGTGTTAGATGTGTTCAGTTTGTTTTTTTTTCATTAATATTTTGCATATGAAGCAGGGCCATGTAAGCAGTTTATTTGCATCTTTGTTTTTTCTGAATTGAATTTTAAAACGCTGGCAAGTGGGTTGATCAATGAAGGCAGTAAAAATCTGGGGAAAAATGGAAATGACAAAAAAAAAAATAATAATTCCATCATTACAGGCTGACGTTTGAGGTAAAGAGGATGTTGTGTATCAGCCGGCTATTAACAGATTATTGTTGTTATTAAAAACAGTGAGACATGATCATATTTTGTTTTTCACTCTTATTGATGTTTTCTTCCCAAGATGGCAGAAAAAACTCTGAAAGAGTCAAATTAATCGGGATAATATATTTACATTAATTTCAATTTATGCTAGACATTATAATTGGTCAGGTTAAATTGAGGGTATATGGGTCTAATGTTTTTGAATTATGTTTTTATTGTTTGTCTTGAAGTTGTCTGCCCTAGAATTTTATGATCACTCTACGTGAAAAATATTTATTATAGTCGTTACTCTCAATATTTAAGACCTGATAATATTTACAGTCTGATCCCATATTCTGTCATTAGGTAATTTACAACGCTTTAGTTGAGGAATGTACAAAATATTTGCCTAAAAACAATTTTCCAGTTCTGTTTTTCATTTAAAACAAGGCCTTTTTCTTAGTAACTCTCCATTTAAGTGCTTAAAGCATTTTCCTATTTTTTTTCCAATATTAAATTATGATAAAACATAATGATACTTTCAAAATACAAAACACACCATAACCTTGCATTTTTATGAGTCATTTTGTGCCGATTTATTTTCTCTCTTTCATCCAAGTTGTGAAAATGCCTTCAACATGATATAGCCTTGATGTATTTTCTTTTATGGACTCACCTGCACTTAAAATATGAACTCATCTGTCGTATCAGACTAAATTAACTTATCATTTTTTTTTTATCAAACTCTGCAATAACATTCATCATATTTTTCTTCAGTTTGGCTAACCTGCATTATATAAAACACTTGACAGTCACACCCCTGTTTAAAACATTATATTTAATTAGATCATTTGTTCTCACAAGCCAAGAAATCCTATTTTCTGTTGTTGCTGGTTTTTTTCTTAACCTGCCTGAAAGGTCATGACCTCTGAAGCACAAGTTCATCTGATAACAAGCGTATCTGCTGATCAATGAACTACTAATTCTTCAACTGGGCCACTTCACCCTCGCCTGAGTCCCTCCACCTCCACACCGGCCTTCGAATCTCCCACACTCCTGACCTCCTGCCTGTAATCATCACGGTTGTTAAGTTATTTCCTTCTTTAAATTTGATGACTGAATCAGGGGAGGCCCCGGGGTGGGGAGGGAAGAGGAGGGAGAAGGCAAAGAGAGGAGGTTTTTGTGTTGGAGGAGAATGGGGATTAGTCGTGGTGGAAGCGGGGGGCAGCCCGGGGGTCACCCCCAACAAAAAGCCGGGCAAACAACACCCCTGGTTTTATCAGACTAATTCCCACTCGGGTCTGAACTCCAAAACAAGAGGGCAGTGTGGATGCAAATCCCTTAAAGCTGTTTCCAGGGAAGTCAGGTGTTTGAACTGAAGGTATTTAATGCATACAGTCTCATGTCATTCCTATTTTTAGATCCATTTCTTGTCAGGGTACTTTTTTGTTTTGGGTTTGCTCTTTGATAAAAAACAAAACAAAAAAACTGCAGAAGGACTTCATCTTCAGACACAAAATGTTAGTAATGCACAAACATATGAATCAAAGAGGGAATATTAAAGGTTCTCAGCAGGACAACACACTATAGTACCAGGAGAAAACCAAAAGAAAGCCAGCACACGGTCGTGTCAAACGCAGGCTGAACTCATTAAACGCAACACTCTCATGGGCTGCTACCAAAACTGACAAATGTACTCTAATATACACTCATATAAATCAGCAGCCGGAGAAAAGTTGGATTTAAATTCACGATAAAAATCCACAGGAGACAATAACATTTTATTCCCAACCTCCTCTGAATCCCACAGAGGACACTTCCTGTCCTCTGGGACTCAGTGCAAGTGTCCAGTTTCTGCAGCCAGAGGCACAACGCCAGATCTGAACTGATCCCACAGACCTCAGAGCTCCTCAGTAGGAGTCTAATCAATAACACGTCTTCTGTTTGGTTTCCTTAACACTTCCTCTGACAACTTTCCTTGTTAAAACTTAGTGACACAGAGGCAAGTTATTGACTGCAAACATACAAATAAAATAAAACCAAACAAACCTATAAATGAGAATAATTTAAGTTTAAAGCAATAAAATTGTTAAGAAAAATAGATTTAACTGCATTATCATTTTTGATTATTTTCTATCAAAAGCTGACTCACATATGCCATTTAAAGACTATTTAAGTGTCAGTCTAAACCACATTTCACTGATCAATAACTGATTAATCCGTCCACGAGTTGAGGATATTGACGGCCAGATTGAGAGGCTGTAAAAAAGTTTTCATAAACACATTAAAAAGGGCATCAGGTAACATTTAAAATGTTTAAAAATCTCCTTTGATGAATTTAAGTGTGCATGTCTCAGAGAAAGAGGCAGAGATGTTATCTCTTTTTTTTAAATTATTATTATATAGTTTTTTTGAGTATTTATAAACTGAATTTCCTCGAGGGAAGGAAAAGTAATTTAAAAATGTATCTTAGCAGGAGCAAAAAGAGAAAAGGTGTTCGACCATTTAATTATGGCTCATCACAAACTTGTTTCAGGAGGATACTATGATTATTTGTTCATTGTGATGCGCCTGCTTTGATTGCCTCTGAATGCTGCTCTGATTGGACTTTTTGATCGCAGAAGAGGGGAAAGATTCAGCCACAGCTATTCTGAGGAGCTGCGATCCACTAAACCTGAAGGTATGTCAAGAGATTTCCCTGCAGGACGTGTCTGAAGGGAGCGAAGAATTATGAGTCTAATGATCAGGTTTATTATCATCAGGTCCTGATGTGATTTGATGGAGCTCAGGTAAGATGAAACATCCCCGGAGGATGAGGATCTCCAGCACTAATCAGAGTCTGTGAGGAGTATTTGGGATTGAGCTGTAAGAAAGACGTCTCCGTCTGGTCCAGCGGCTCCAGATGCTCCCGTCCTCGGGGAGGCTGAGGGCCGGACGCCTCCGCGGCCGTGTGCCTGCAGGTTTTTCACCCTCTCCTCATGTTTCCGCCTGGCACATGTTTGGACACCGCTGCTCTGGCACTTCCATACCCCGTGCACCCCGTGCACCCCCACGCCCCCCCATCCCGTGTGCTCCTGGTGTCCTGAACGTGGATAATCGGCGTCAGTTTATCACGCCTCCGCATGCTTCCCTCCCTCTCCTCCTATAAAAACCCTCACCTCTGTCGTTGGACCCGGTTCTGTCATGGGAGATTACGGGGGACCGATTGCACAAGACTGAATGTGGCGCGAGGAGATTAGCCGGGACGCCATAGAAAATAGCAACGGGGCCAACGGATTCCTCGCGAGGGGGCCTTATCGTGCAATTACACGTTGACACGTTTTAACCATTTTTCAGCCTCTTAATCCGAGGGCCCCCTCCCTCCCCCTTCTCTTTCCAAAAGCAGACCTATTGGTGCTGAGGGAGCCTCGCTGCTCTGTCTGACTCTCTCCATCAGTCTCTGCTGCTGTCTCAACACTCTGCCTCGTTTTCTCTCGCGATCAGCCACTGCTGAAGTTTTAGAAACATTTAAAAAAGAGCAAACACACAGATGCTCATCAAGTTTACTCAGACTCCCTCTCTCCTAATAACAGGCTTCATTCAGGCTTTATTCTGACAAGATCAGTAAAATAAGAGAGGAAAATGATCGCTAAATTAAAGGCAATTACCCAGAACAAATTAAGCTAAATTAAAAGTAACGTGTAAAAGCAAATCTATATATAGAAAGGCAGAAACTCATTTGGACTCTTGATTGAATTTTGCTTCACTGTGACTGACTGACTGACATCAAGTGACGATAACAGAGGACAAGTTTGATCTTGTAAAATATTGAACAAATATGCATAAAAATCAGAACAATGAGCATTTTCTTTCTGATTAATGTCTTCTCACTTTTCTGTTTATATTCTGCAGGTTGGAAAATGTAGACTGCAAAAACAGCCTGTTAAATCATGCATTGATTCGGTTTCATTTTCTTCTATCAGTCCTTTTACTGTTCGGGTTTGCAATAGCCTATATATCAAGAAATAACTTGCCTCGTATCACTTTGTCATTTTAAGTCTTTACATGAGGACTTTATTTTTGATAAAGCTCTCTGTTAATACGTCTACAAACTCCACACCTTTTCTACTGGTATTTTTTTTTTTAATGCATTTATTAGTGTTTACTAGGTTGTTTTTCTGTTTACTCCAAGCAACCAAGGTCGAGGTAAAACAGAAGTCAGTCTCTCCATATAGTACTGAGCGTCGACTGTAAAAAAATATCACAGCCACAACGTACACGGTAAATAACAACCTATGAAAATGGGAAACAGAAGGACAATAAAAAAGATGACACGATATGTGGTTATTAAAAAAAAGTGACAAACTACAGCCTTACATTGGAAGGTATTAATCAGAAAAAGACAATAACAAACGTACATCTCATCCTTCTCACTACTTTTCTGGCAGAGTTTTTTTTTATTTTTTAAAACAAGCCACAGACTACATGGTGTCCTGTTCCTTCTGTGCTTTTCAATTCAATTACAGCCTTTCATGACAATCAATTAGGGAGCACCCCCTGGATCTCCCCGGGGACCTATAGTCTAATCACCCCACATCGTCTGGATGCTTCAGTGCAACTTAACTGGTCCACTGGGAACCATAAGGAGAGCGTTTGTGCTTCACTTCACATTATACTGTTTGTTTGTTTTCCTTCGTCGCTGTGTGTTAAATGTAGATTTTCCCCCTGTACGTTTTACCCGCCTGCACCATTTTCCCGCATGTTAGGGGTTCACCATCGAGGTTGTACTGCCCGTCTCTGTTATACTTGTTGTCTTTTTGTTTTTTCAAAACACTTCCAGCTGGTAGTCTCATCCAGAGGTTAAACTGCTGCTCTCAGAAACCATGGATGCAGACATTTCTCTTTGTGCCTCATCTGGTTTCATACAGGAACATTTTAATAAGTAATGATCTCCTTTGTTTTCATTCAAAACAAGACACATGAGGTATTTGCACTTAGCTGGAGTTAGTAAAAGGTAAATATTAAGCTTGACTAGATCTTTGTGTTGTTTTTGGATACAAAATACATAAATATAAATCTGATGATCAGATGATGCCTTAATGAAGATGTTTGGACGGCGTTCTCTAATGTTTTGCTTCGTATTTTAAGAACAATATTCCTTAGTGGTGATAATGGAGAAGATGCAGTGAAAGTGGGTTCCACAGGGAGCTGTCCAGGTGCTGAAATAAACAACAAGGGACTAATTCATTCTTAAATGTTGTGAACATTTAAAAAAAACCAGGACAATATCAATGAAAACTATTTGCTTGTATTACTTTGTGTTGGCATGTTGCTTATTTCAGCACCTGGACAGCTTCCTGTGAAACCCAGTTTGACTTCATGTTTTCAGTTATCACCTTTGTAAAGTGTATAAATAAAGCACATTAGAGTCTTATTGTCCCAAACTCATGACTCAAAAGACTAGATATTCACATCCATCTCATTAACTACCATCTTCCTCCGAAGGACATGCAACATTTAGAGATACTGAACACAAAATGTGAGAAATTGGTGGTCTTAAGTCTTAAATGTAGCAGCAAGAGAAAAGCTGGAACGGCTTCACTGTTTCTACCCTTAAAGCAAATGTTAACGCAGGAAATGAGGTCTCCTCAAGCCAATTACCTCAAACACCACGCTACCTTTCCTGGAGGGTTACGACACTTTGGTGAGGAAAGAAAAAAAGCGAGGGTGAGAGAAAAGGAAGGAGCGGGAAACGCTAACATGATTACAACTGCAGCTCAGGCTCAGGTAATCACTGGAGTTAAAAGGTCTCCTGCCAGCCCAGAGGCCAATGAACCGCTCTCGTCCCTTCACCTCTGCAGAGAGGAACTCTGTCATCTGCAGATTGCAGGTGAGATCTGGTTCATATCTGTCCAATCTCCTGCCAGACCGCCGCCAAAAACACCGCTCAATTAGTGCCATTCATCAGCAATGGTGCTGTAATTATTAAGTGATATTTGACTTGCAGAGAACAGTGTGTGTGTGTGTGTGTTCATATTCTATAGATCTCTGTATTTAGCAGCAAATGCCGATATTTTCAGGATATAAATTATAGTCCGAATTCAAGACTTTTAATTTATGCAAATCAACTGAAATAAAATAAATGAACATTTAGATCAACTCTACTAAAATCCCGATTATTGAACACCTTTACAGTTATCAGTGGGGATTCTCCGCATGGACAGAGTTTAATTTTAGGTGAAGGACAGAATGTTCGTGTCCTCAGCTGAGGACCAGGCTAATATTTGATTTGAAACCACCATATTATGACTGACGTTATCATTTTTGCGTGTTTTCGCCTAATCAGCACATTCAACTTGTTCACTGCAAACTTCGAATTGTTGAAGTAAAAGGTAACCATGCATGTCTGCTTTAATTAGGATGGACATTGTACTGACAATACAAACTATTTTACAGTTTTTGAGGAGAAAAGATTTCTGCTGCACTTACTTTTGCTTTTCTGCTTCACCTGCAATGTTCTCAAATCAGTTTGAGTTTTATACCGAGCACAAGAAAAACTCTGTGCAAACATTTGAAACATCTTGACAAGCAGTGATATAAAATGTATATGACTTACAGCAACTAACAACAACAACAACAATAATCCTTTCATACAAAGTTCCACATCAGCCCTAAATGAGTCTTTGAGTTTGTGCACACTTGTGTGAAAGTGACTCATTATAAGCCAGTTGACCCGGGGTATGCAAGGCAAGACACAGGGCAGAGAGCCATTAGTCACACTACTTAGGCTGTCTGTCAGTGTGTGTGTGTGTGTGTGTGTGTGTGTGTGTGTGTGTGTGTGTGTGTGTGTGTGTGTGTGTGTGTGTTCGCGCTACATAGAGGGAAAAGAGCGAGAGGCAGAGTGAAGGAATGGCTTTTATACTGAGCCTCACCACATCCAAATGACATCCTTTCTGCAGCTCCAGTAAATCATCACTGCTCACCTGTTACAGTCAAAGATTTCTGTCTTGCAGCCTGTTCGCAGTGGAAAATATCGTAAAAATGACTTCTTAGTCCACCGGTGTACAAACACTTAGGTCGTAATTGACGCCGTCGGTTATGATAACACTGTATTCACCAAATAAACTGCAGAGATGTGACATCAGGGCCTCGTTGCTTCAGAGAGAGCGAGCAGTCAGAGGATCAGACACACAGTCTGTGAAGAAGCCAACAGGTTAACCGGATTATCTGAACCACTGAATCTGAAGGTTAAACTGAAATGTTGGAAGAAATGTGTTATTTAACAAAAGGAAGAAGCTGAATAAGGAAGCCACTGTGATGGATGTGTACACCTGACAGTGGGGGTCATAAGTTTTAGGTTTTTTTCCAGATCTCAGCCGTTAACTTGAAGATAATCTTAATATTACTGATTACTTTAATGCCCAAAACTATAAAAATAAGACCAAAGTTTTAAGAGTTATATATCCTTCCAAACGACTTGATAAAAACATGAACATTGACTTCCCTTAAAATACTGTTTCCCTATTAAAACTGTTTACTTTGCAAATTTGCAGCCTCAACTATCTGCAAGAGACGCAGAGAAATTACAAGTAAAATGCACCGTCATGTTTATTTACCAAACATATTGTTTTGTCGTTTCCTATAAAGACTTCAGAGGAAATAAATCGACTGTTTGCGAGTTCAACATTTTTCTCTGCCAGCTGTCAAAGAGGAACTACTTCTTTTAATTCATTATTTTCTGAGAGAAAATTTCCCACCAGTGACCATGCACACTTCAGCTTTTCATTCGGGCAATGCAGCTTTGTGTGCTCATACACAGCAGTGTAGTGTGTGTGTGTGTGTGTGTGTGTGTGTGTGTGTGTGTGTGTGTGTGTGTGTGTGTGTGTGTGTGTGTGTGTGCATTAAACAATATGCTAATCTCTGGCGTGGAGTGGAGGGATTTGCTGTATAAAGGAGAGAGAGAGGAGCATGCTTGTTAGCGATAGCCTGGCTGAAGTTTCCTACACACACCCACCTCCCTGATCCACTTATGTAGGTCTTTTAATGTGTGTGTGTGTGTGTGTGTGTGTGTGTGTATGTGTGTGTGTGTGAGAATGATCTGTCAGAACATATGGTCTCATCTATACATGTATTTCCTGTTTGTGTCATTTGTGGATGTTGCACATATTGAATATTGATATCCCCGTGTCTGGTGTGAGTGTGTGCGCACGTGTGTAGGTGTGTGTGTGTGTGTGTGTGTGTGTGTGTGTGTGTGTGTGTGTGTGTGTGTGTGTGTGTGTGTGTGTGTGTTTGTGCGAGCGCAGGGGGATGATCTGTGTTGGCAGCCAGTAGTTATGGACTCAGATTAAACATGGAGAGGGATTCAGTCTGAGGGTATTTACAGATTCTCATTATAGCCTCAGAATGTGAGCGTGCACACACACACACACACACACACACACACACACACACACACACACACACACACACACACACACACACACGCTAATCTTATCACCTATACTGCTTAATCTGTTTACTGTGATTAGACCAAATTTCAACGTAAAATATGTTTTACTTGAACCTGGTTTCTTTGCTGGAAGTCAAACGTAAAGTCCATCAGAAGGTAAAAACATATAATAATAATAATAATAATAATAATACTGATGAAATGCATGCTGGGATATGCGCCTGTCCACCAGCGTGCTGAAGAGAAGCAGGTACGAATGATTAGAGGACT
Source organism: Embiotoca jacksoni (assembly GCF_022577435.1). NCBI lineage: Eukaryota > Metazoa > Chordata > Actinopteri > Embiotocidae > Embiotoca > Embiotoca jacksoni. Next base: position 4,337,053 of record NW_027185382.1, on the reverse strand, counting down.
CGGTAGATTACAGAAGACATATCAGTACATTCCTCGGTAATATGTTCCAGTGTAATCCATGAACTTTATCTGACCTATGACCTCAACCAGCCGGTGAATTTAAGGAACCTTTTCTCAATTTGTTCACCATGAATCTCCGTAGGTTCATCATTATGAGTCAATACATGCCTGTCGATTTGAATACGAGTAAACTTAATAAGGTAAAAGCCTTGTTAGCTGCAGAGCTGCAGCAGATGGAGCGCAGCATGCAGCCTCGACACTCGTGTCAAACATCCTCAGGAGGAAACTTTACACAAAGCAGCTCTTGTTTAGACACAAACTTTTTCTTGTTTTGCTTTAAAGTAGACAACTTGGTTGGTGAAGATGAGAAAGAGAACGGGGCGGGGGGGGGGGGGGCATGGCGAGGGATGTGGAAGGATGAGAAGAAACAGAAGGAGGGAAAAGCGACGCTGAAACACAACGGGAGCATCCATCCTTTAACCGGTGGGGAGTTATCGCCTACCGACAGAGCTTTTCCAAACGCTTTAAAAAGCACATTTGAAGATGTATTAGTGCATCCCTGGATCCACTTGCTGCCAATAGGGGGCTGCTCGCTGGGCTTTGTGCACGTCTGTGTGTATATGTGTGTATTATTTTTTTTTTTTTTGTAGCTCCCTTCAAATTCCCTTAGCGAGCGTTGCTAAGGTGCTTTAGGGATGGGATTAGCTGGAGGCTCATCACACATTCCATAACAGAAAAAAAATATGGAGAGAAAGAAAAAGAGAGCGATAGAGAGGAAGAATTAAAGGAAGAATGCAAAGAAGGAAGGACAGTGACGAGATAAAAGATGGAAAGACTGGAGGAAAAAAAAAAGAGGAAGCAAGAAGGAGGGAGGAGAGGTGTGATGTGATAAAAAGAGGATGAAGGAATGACTGGAAAAAGAAAGCAGGGAAGGAAATGAAGCGAGAAAAGAAGAGAAAGTGACAAATGAATCCGGAAACAAGCGGAGAAAGATGGAAAAAAAATAAAAAGGAAGAAGAAACAGGTGGACAGTGACAAAAGGTTGACATGTTGAGAAAGGACAGAAGAGAAATAATAAGGGACAAGAAGAGGGAAGGAGGGATGAAGAAGGAGGTCAATGAGGAGGAAGAGAGAAGGGAGAGGAGGGGAGAGAAGGAGCAAGCTTGCTGACTGTTGCATCAGCCTGTTAACCGAGGGCAATACGAGGAGAATAAGCTGCATAATGAAGCGTGGAGGCAGCGGCAGAAATGTGTCCAGGAAGCCACCTTGTCTCCTCGGCTGTAACGTCTGAAATCCGTCAGAACGGCAGTCTGGCAGGTTTGGCATCCCGGTTCACACGACGCTGAGATTAAAGAAACGCTGGCAGATGAAACTGCTAATCTTCAGCATCCTGGTGTATTTCTGGTGTTGTTGCTCATGCACTGCTCTTCCCAGAGATCACCGCTCTGTCGCGTCTTTGTCGTGATGGCTATCGCTGCTCGTGCTAACCGGGCCTCCAAATGTGGTTTCGAGTCACTCTTTGAGGTTAAAAGGTGTCCACTGTCACCGTTGTTAAAATTACAGCTACCGTATTCTGGTCACAGTTAAAAGAAACCAACGTCGGCACGGGAAGCGAAAGCAAACAACTGACATCCTCCTTCAGTTCCCACCAACGACAGTCCTAAAAGCCGCTCGACTTCTTTGCGTCACATAAAACTGAACACGTTAATGGTCTCAGTCGCTGCTCCTCTTCGGTTCACCGAGAGAAAGACCCCGTTGAGACCGAGCATCGTGTCAATCAGCGACGGAGAGGAGTCAAACAGATAATTACGGAGATGAAGGTGTTGCAGGAGTTCTTTGGTCGAGTAAATAACAAGCATGTCTCCGTGTCCCGACCTCTGATTGTAGCTAATCAGTGCCGTGTTATAAATGAAGATGCAGCATCAGCAGTAAGTCGACACTCAAACATGCATTAGCTCCTTTGTCTTCAGATATTTGATAAATTCCTAATAATACTCAGTGTTAACGCTGACGCATTCTTACAACACACCAGACCGAGAACAAGAGGAAATACTGTATTAATCATGGCCTCCTGTTACAGCCTTAAAGCCTTAACTCTCGTTTCAGGTCAAATATTCTGCTACTTGAACTTCAAAATTGCTGCACTTTGCAACTCTGCAACACACAAACTATTAACCTTTATGACGAGTCTATGCGGATTAAACAATCAATTGATTTCTCTGTTTAAATGGACACGACACAGTCACCTGCTTCACTTCTACAGGAGGCAGAGAAGCAGCCACCGTGCACACACTCAGTACAGCTGCAGGAGTGACTGCATGTGAAGCAGGGGAAGAGGCTAATACCTGTTGCATAGGTGTGGTCTGTTAGATCTCCTGTTACTTGGCCTTCCAATGCAACCTGAGCTGCCTCTGTTTGGACAAATTGACACAGTGAAGTGAGCTGACAGGCAGCCAGATTTCCCTCTCTGTTTGTTTATCTCCATCTCACTCCATCTATGTTTACCATCATTTACTTTCTCTCCATGTTACTGTGCTGCATACAAGGAAAAGACATGAATAGAACAGGATTGTAAATATTCGTACAGACAGATTATGGCACTATTAATGCTGGAAACTTTTTTTTTGTTTTGTTCTTTTGATCCTGAAACTTAAAGCCGCCTTAAACGTTTCCTATTCTTTCAGTCATTTCTCCTCTCTGTTCCTCTCACTACGTTTCTCTACATCTTTCTTTCTCCCTCCATCCATCCGTTTAGGGTTTCCATGATCTCATTATGTGCCTATGAAAAGGGACAGGTAATGCAATCTGGCATGGCGTGGCATGACTTGTGTGTGTGTGTGTGTTGATTACCTGAATAGCAGTCAACAGAGTCTCTATTTCACCCACTTATCTCGTCTAGAAATAATCATCTAATCAGCTGTGCGCACGTGCACACACACACACACACACACACACACACACACACACACACACACACACACACACACACACATGCACACACACACATATATACAATGCATGCATGGGAGCACAGCTCCTCTGCGTATAGCGCATGCACAGAGCACAAACAGGCATGCAGCATGGCATGAGAACACCGCCTACTTACATTCATTCCCTGGAGACTAATTCATAACTAAAACATAACTGCAACCATAACCTCAATGCATGAGTCAGCTGATACTGTGTACTTTCATATTGTCGAAAAACTCTCAGAAAAGATGAAAAACAGCCACTGATTTATTTTTCTCAAGTGTTTTGGGTTTTTCTACGAGTGTACAGCAGCATTTTTCCAGCAGATGAACTCAAATCTTTGCCACCTGTTTCTCATGTTCGCTCACAGGAGCAGTAATAAATGTAGACGATTAAGGTGCAGGAGCTAATATAACCAGCAGCCAAGCCAAGAGAGGATGAGTCATGTATGCAGGTTTGCTGTATTGAATGACGAATACAGCTTCGGTAAACCCAAGAGGAAATCATCTGTCCACCAGTGATTGACAGCACAGCTCAAATCAAGCTAAACTTGGGAACTTGTGTTGGTGGACTTGTGTTGGTGGTGCTGTACGACAGGAGGTGAACCCCGGAGATAAGATGGCTTATCAGAAACAAACGACAGAAACAAAACAAGCAGGCTGCTTTACTGCATGATCCAAATGTTTGTCAAAACCTGCCGTGATGACGGTGGAGGTTTCTAGCTCGATGGATGTTTCACAAAACGGTAACAGAGACGGCAGAAGAGGAGGAAAATGCTGACTGAATATTCCTGTAGTGGCAGGTTTACAGCAGCATTATACATCCAGAGAGTCAGACTGATCTGAAGTAGGAGAAGTACAGCTGAACGTCAGTCAGCTCCAAAACACGACTATGTGAGGAGGGTTATAAAGATTAAGCTGATGACTGGCCTTGTGATAATATGAAAACATTTCTCTTCATTATGTTAAAGATATGAAAAACAGCAAATCATTTTATTTTCAGCCACTTAAAAGAGGTGTGTGTGTGTGTGTGTGTGTGTGTGTGTGTGTGTGTGTGTGTGTGTGTGTGTGTGTGTGTGTGTGTGTGTGTCTCTCCTAATGCTCAGTTGGCAGGTGCCTATAATATAAAAAAAAAATCACATTGAACATCAGTGAAGTCGAGAAAGCAAGAAAACTGAAAAATAGATCAATGGCGCCGATGGGAGAGAGGGGGAAAAAGGCGAGGAAAAGAAAAGCAGAGAGAGGGAGGGAGGCCGATCGACTGTAACTTTGACCTCTTCGCTCACAAAACTCCCCCCACCAAAAAAAAACAAAAAGCCTCCAAGCCCTCCACGGCCAGGGCATTTTACTGTATCAATCGCCCCCCCACTTCCCGCGTCCTCTTAGCCATCCACCCCACATGGTTGGTCAGCCGATAAGTTGGAGCCGAGGACTAAAAGCTCCCGCAGGGCGATCAACAATAGGACTCCTACAGTCGTGGAAAGGAAAGTGCTCTCTCACTTTCTTCCTCGGCGGCCCGCTCTCACTCTCCTTCGCTGTAGGGACACATTATAGAAGTCATTATTCCAGCCCTCCAAGTTGCCACAGACGCTTTGGGCCTTTGACCTGGCCGTGTGTGTGTGTGTGTGTGTGTGTGTGTGTGTGTGTGTGTGTGTGTGTGTGTGTGTGTGTGTGTGTGTGTGTGTGTGTGTGTGTGTGTGTGTGTGTGTGTGTGTGTGTGCGTCCACATGCGCCCTGCAGGATGTCCTCCAGCCCCACAGAGTGTGAGATGAGGAGAATTACGAGTGATTTTTCCTCACTTTTTTTTCCCCTACTGAGGGGCAATGTGACACATTTTACATTTTCTGCTGGGTACATTTTTAATATGCAGATATGCACATACACACACACACACACACACACACACACACACACATACACATACACACACATACGCCTGGCATGAGGTAAATTGGAAGTAGGTGAAATTGAAAACCAAATGTGCCCTGTGTAAAACCTTTCTACGGCTCAACAGCAGTTGTACAAACGTAGAATATTGCTACCTAATGAATGCAACGGGAGTTTATGGAGCCAGAGGCTTTTCGGAAACAATACGGTCGATGAGTACAGCCTGGTTTGCTATTTTGAAGAGCTCGTCGAAGGAAAACGGAAACTCCAGTTGATTTTTCTGCCTGTTTTTCCTGCAGAGTCCATCGACACCAGACGGTAACGATCCCTGTTCACATTAAACCACTTCCTGATGCAGCTGATTCATAGAAAAAATGTAATCCAACTCAACATTTACTCGATGTTTTTAGAAGGAAATGGTCATCATAAACTTCCTGTCTTTTGGTCAATGATGAAAGTCATCTTTAGCATAACTAGACTACTTAAATCACTGTCCCCATCACCAATAATGTTTATATCATTGCTCTATTGTCATGTTAAAGATCATCAGAGGTTTCTTTCTGCCTCTGCCATTATCACGATCACAAGCACCTCATCGTCATCACGCTGTTGTCGTCACTTTCCTCTTTAGGGCCTTTGATTGATCTGGACCTCTTGTATGTTTTTTTATCCCGTGTCTGGAGAGGGCCTTTAGCTTTTAGGCCAAGCGACTGATGGTTAGAGAGAAAAGGGGGTAAAAAAAAAAAAAAGGGATGGAAGAAAGAAGGGAATCAGGATGGAGGCTGTAATAGGAGACACACAGCAGGAGGGCTGTTTACTGTCACTGAAGGAGGAGAATAGAGAGATGGGGGGGGGGGTGAGACGGAGGGAGATGGACAATGAGAGGGAAAGAGGGAAGATTAGAGGAAGATGAATAGATGAGGGCGACGTTCGGGGAAAAGACGGACAGCACAGCTTCTATAAAGTAACGGAAAATGGTTTTTTTAGGCTTGACAGTCTTTGATCACCACTTTACAGAAAACCTTCATGCGACTTCTCTGACGTCGTCTGACTTGGCTGCTCTGCATGCCAACAACTAGTTTTTTAATTAACTGCACTTTGTGTCCAAATTAAGTAAAATGAAGGGAAGTTTTCACCTCTTACCTTCATGTACTGATATATCTAAAAGACTGACACACAGACCTGGTGCAGTCTTCTTACTTCCGACGCCAGTCAAGACCGGCACCTTAGCTGCTGCCAGCCAAGAAACAGTCCTCTGCTCTGCACTGTTCAGGATTTGGTACATGAGCTGGCACCTGTTCTCTTACAAACTGGATATCAGAAGACTCTGTGAGGGTTCTGCAAAGAGCCATGACTAACCAAAATAAGGAGTCCTGCTTTGAGAGCCACAGCTCTGACATCCACTGTCAAATTTCATGTATTGAACATGAGGAGACATGGCCAGGAGCCATCTGGCAGGCAGCAAGCCTGACAAGAAAGCCATAAAGCTTACTGTAATCATGTTCTGATGTTTGCAGGTTTGCCCAAACTGCAGTAAATACCTGTCACCTGCACCGCTTCCCCTTCACCACCTACATGTCCTCTCCTCCTGTTGATTTATACTGTTGACCAGATTCAACTGAGCAAGCCATTAACGTTATATAAGTGCAGCAGGATGTTCTAATCATAGACTGTATATAAAAGTGGACGCAGCGTCTGGGTCTGAAAAATGACGACAAAGTGCCATAAACTGCAATACCACCGACAGCTGTCAGAGGTCGGCTCCAAAGAGCCTCCGACTCCGTAGACTCCCATTCAACTTCTCTCATCCAATAGTCAACACATTTTTTTCCACAAGTTATTCCAATGTTGTTCGCTAAAGTTACTCTAAAAAAATAATCCGTTCATTAATTTGAAAATAGGCCTCAAAAAGTCGTGTGAAGAAGTGTCTGTTTGATTGACAGGCCTGTGGTGCAGTCAGCTTACAGCAATCGGTGGGCGGGACTTAGACAGGTTTCCAATCAGATCGAGTCAGATCCACCTCTACCCCCTCTCTCTCCCCCCACAGCTCGTCCAAATATGGTCATTTCTGACTCCAAAATAGAAAGATGGCAGCAGCCAAAATCTGTTCACAAACCGATGGGTGGCGTCACTGTTGGTTTCCGTTTGGTTCTAATAGAAGCTAATTATGATGCGGTATAACGGTGGGATTGTTGAGGGCTCTTTCCTGCACCATTCTTCCTCTATGTAATTATTGAAATACTGCAGGCTAAAAGCAGCACTTCTTTTCTACTTGTTAACTGCTCATTTGCTGAATATTAATGAAACGACAAACTAATTCTTTTCTTTCGATGGCAGAGAGGAAAACAAAAACAAAACAACACTCAGTGCTGATTTGTTGATGAGCTCATTTCCAGTTCTGTATCTGGGACAAAATCATTTGTGCACAAACTCCAAGAAAATGTCTCTGACACACACACACACACACACACACACACACACACACATACAGTGTTTCATCCAGGCGCTGTTGGGGACATTCACACACTGACACTAATGTATGCTGCTGCTTTGAAGATAGCAGAGCAACAGGGTGGGAGGAAGGAGGGACAGACGGAGAAAAAGAAAGGAAATTGGTGAGGGTCTTACTCTGCTTTCTAGCAATCAATAACAACAAGTCTTCCAGGAGTAACAGGAGTCCTCACTCACATGTTCAGCACACAGCTGCCTCAGCGAAAACAACCTGAGCTGTGGGCATCAAATGCAGAAGATGCTGACTGTTGACTCTTGGTCAATTTATTCAATCGGACTTAATTGTCAAATCATAAAGTATTCTATCTGTGTTTAGATTTGAGTTTTTCTGATTATGCTGATACACCTATGAAGCATCATGGCCCTGAAGAGTTGCTCTACTAGTCATCCCATAGAAAATAAAAGCAGCATTTGAACCGATGGGAGAGTTGTACTTTATCAGTCTTCACATCTAACTCTCGACAACAAAGTGAGCACCTGTAAATACCTCCTTCAAACTTCGGAGTAGTTCCTGAAAAGATGCTGCAGATGCTCTTAAAACATAATTGAGCTGTTGATTAAAGAGCTTCCTACGAAAACGCTCTTAACCTCTGAGATGGACTGATATTAGATAAGGCGGCTCTACACTGTACCGGGACCTCACAAACACTCCCTGTCCAGCCCTCACCTGTCGAGCTCTTCCAGCAGTCTTTACCTGCCGCTGGGACCGGCTCCAACAACTGTCAATTATCCGTAAGCCAATCCCACAAGCGATTGACAAGCCAGTAGAGCCGGGGATCGAGTTCGGTCTCTCGGGGATCTGTGTGTGTATGTGTGTGTGAGTCAGTGTGTGTGTGGAGTCAACCAGCGACACTACTAAGCTCTGACTTCAAGCAGCTCAGGTTGACTCGAAGTCGAAGTCGATGGGCTGATAAACCGCAGTGTGTGTGTGTGTGTGTGTGTGTGTGTGTGTGTGTGTGTGTGTGTGTGTGTGTGTGTGTGTGTTTCAGCAGGCCTTGTTGTCTGAAGACAGAGACCATGGGAACACATGGACACCGATAATCCTTTAACTACCAGCCAGAGAAACCATCACAGAAAACACACACGCATGCTGTTAGCCTACATTTAGCATCTGTTTGTTAACGTTTCTGGCGTCGGTAACGTAACACGTTCACGCCGATTGAACAACCAGTCGTATGGAGACTCGGTAAGATCTACAGCTGCGGAATAAAGCAGTGTTTAGTTGCAGGAAGAAAAAAAAAAGACCTGCTGCTTGTATCTGAAAGTTTTACATATCAAGACCACTGAATGAACGCTGGACCGAAAGGTCCAATTCTACCACTAGAAGGATGGAAAAAGTTAGACGATGTCAGCTTGGAGAAAAGTTCAAGGATGGGTCTGTGTGTGTGTGTGTGTGTGTGTGTGTGTGTGTAGGCCGGTATTAATGTCCCGAGTTAAAGACTGTAACCATTCACCTTTATTGTCCCCATAATGCGGGGCCATCCATCACAACCTGACTGTGTTTGTGTGTCTTTGACCGAGAACCGGCCTGAACGCCGAATCAAAGAGGAAACTTTCAACGATCAGATATCTGCTGGATTCAAAGGGCCTCATTCACCAGCCGCTCTCCAGAGGAAACTTCTTCTTTAAACCCCACTTACGCAGCTTTTACGAAGATTCTGGCATCTTAATATACATCTAATGGTTTAACTTAACGTTACATACGGCGCATTTAGGAAAACATTTTCTACTGCTGCGTTCAGGAAACCAGTTCTGCAATAAAGACGCCGATGACACCAATTGGCTGTAAGTACGAGCTCAGTCTGTGGCGACACAGTATTCAGCTCCACAATCCTTGAAAACTCCCCGAAGGTTAGAGAACTTCAAGTACCACGGTTTCCCAGACACGTCCTATTGTCCACAGCTCCACCTTGAGAACAGCGGCTCTGAGGCGTACAAGGTTGGAGGAATTTTTTTTTTTTTTTTTAAATAAACCCACAGACCTAGAGAGACAGAGAGTGGAGAAGACGAGAGACGAGGAAGAAAGACCAGAATGAATGCTAACATAACTGAATGCAGTTTTCCAAGGCTGCTCAGATTGGATCAATTAAGCAGAGACTGAGGACTGTGAAGAGAGGTAAACACGACAGACGCTTGTGTGTGGATGGAGTTCAGCTGCATGTGTGAGTGTAGGAGTTTGGAATTCAGTCAATGAGCTCTTTGTTTTCTAGTGAATCCAGTTAAATGGAAGGACGAGGAGGACTATGAATCCGCAGCCCAAGCCAATTGATTACATGCAAGGTTAGCTGCTGCTGCAATGAAATATCACACAAGTTCACCACACCGATGGACAGACACGATATCAAGACCCTCTATCCTCCGTGTCCTTGGTCCTTCAAATCTTCTCTACCTCTTGCACTATTATTTTTTTACATCTTCAATCTTTGTAAAAAACGAAGGGAAGACATTCCAATGATATTCAAAGGATCTTCTGCTTTGAAGCCCCTTAAAAGGAATTTATAAACCCCTTTTAATCAATCAGTTATGTCCACAAACTCAGTGTTCCTACCTTTCACTCTTTCATTGCTCTCTAAATACACAAAGCTGTCGCTGAAAGGAAAGAAGTTTTGAGATATGGATGGACATTTCATGCATTCTCCATCTCAAAGCTGTTTGATCCTCGTCTTGTTCAGTTCAGTTTTATGAGCCAGAAATCACAGAACAAAGGCTGAAAGTTTTTACATTTTAGATAGACAGACAGATAGATAGATAGATAGATAGATAGATAGATAGATAGATAGATAGATAGATAGATAGATAGATAGATAGATAATCAATCGCAGGTGAACATCATCACCTTCTAATTACTGATAAACGGTTTACTGTTTAATGTACTTTGTATGAAGTTAATTGACAAATACAAACTATTCGTGGTTATCCTCACTGTGCTTTTCAGTGATTAAAAGTGCTATGTACATCATGAGCTATAATTCTGTAACCATTATATCTTGGGAAGTAACCCTGGATAAAACTGTTGTGGTATAACGGTTGTGTATGTGGCGTGTGTGCAAGAGAGCGTTTTAAAAAGCAGTACGATTCAGACAGAGATCCGCTTCAATATACTGGAATTGCCGTCTTGCTTTCTTCTTTCTCTGGTTGACCTGGCCTAATTATCCGTGTAATGATATAACCCTGGGGGGAAAGGGGATCTGCCCCCACCTCCCACACACACACACACACACACACACACACACACACACACAATTAAACTGCCCCCCTCCTCTCTCCCACAGAAGACCAGAAAGCCACCTGCTGAAAGAAGCAATGGCAGGCAATGAATTTCAGCTGCTAATTAGACTGAACCCTGCCACGTATTCAAAGAGCAGAAGCAACCTGACCATGAGAACAAAGCAGAATATCACCGAATCACAAAGGTACAGCCTGTCCAGAGCTGGAGTTCACCTGTAGTATAACTTTATATATGAGACATCAGTTAAATCTACAACGACCAGGTAACTAAGCGGATTCCTTGAAACCAGCCTCACAGCGCACTGAGATATAAACGGCAACAGCAAAGCCGCTCCTGCTCTTTTGAGCAATTTCTTTTTTTGTGATGTACATACTCATTTTGTACACGACTGCAACTGAAAAATAAATGAGACTTTTATTGAAGGAACCGAAGTATTTAAGGGTCAGGTGTCAGAAGTTTGCAAAATGCATCCTGGTAGGCACACAACTACCGGAGCAATTTACTGCTTCAGCTGACCACATTTAACACTGAGTGGACCGCCACATAAAAAAAGTGACAACTTAATATCTTAATATTTTCTTTTCTCAGAAAATCAATTCACTTGTACTCAACATGCAGAAAAACAAACTATATCAAACTATTTCACACACTGCTGGAAGGGATATTTATGAATTTAGATGACAGTAAAATTTCCAAACTACCACAATACAATACAAAAATAAAGCATTATGTAGTTATGTAGTAAATGCACACATACACTAGAGAAGACTGACGCTCGTGGATGGAAATACGTTGCGTCTCGTGTGTCTCGGTTCATTCATCTTTGGTATGTTTGACAGTAACTATGAGGTGACGCTGCAGCTAAGGTGAGCCAGTTTACTTTCTGGTAGCTGCGATGAACAGTCAAGTTCATATTACAGGTAGAAACCTCTCTGGCAATATGTGTGTGTCAATGTATTGACCCGTTTTACCAGTAAACTATATTTTAAAAGGCAAAACCATCTCCCTCGGAGAGCAGAAGGAAACAACACAACAACAGATCTTTGTGTATTTTCTGCAGCTAGATGCTTCTTCTCAGCGTGCTGCCACTTTTCTTTGTGAAATGTTTTCAAAATGTTGTTTTCCTCTTTATGAAAGCTACCACCAGGAAAGCTATTAGCAAACACTGAATGATGTGGTTCTTCCCTTTTCCTGTCTGCTTCTGTGAAACTGAAGAAAAGACACTGCTTGGCAGATTTGGCACATTTTCAGATAATAAAAACATCTGAACTCATTTAAATGAAAGTTCAGCAGCAACAGACACAAATCAGTCCTGACTGGGTTTCTAAAGACGAGCAGAGCTGAGGCTCAACGCACATGTGCAGGTGATTAAGTACATCACGATGTATATTGTCAAAAACACAAATGTCCAGCCAACTCCTAAATTCTCTAGAAGAAATCTGAAATGTCCACGCAAGGAGCTCCACATATTTATCTTTGGAAGTAGGTGTGAACTTATAGGCACATTTAATGAAAGAGAGACTGCTATCTATATTCATTATTCCTCGGCACTGCTCAGATGTGATTGATTACTTAAAACAGGTCAGGATTAATAAAGTGAGAGACGCAATCCGATCCGAAGGAAACCCTGTGGATTTGTGGTGAAGTTCAAAAAGCAGCTCGCCCCGCCGTGTCTGCAGGGACAGAGGACAAACCATATTTATTGACATCGGCTGCTCCGCTCGATAAGAAGGGACATAAAATCAATCAACCTGATTGGTAGACAACGTTGAGGGAGGGAGGGAGGGCTGAATGCACAAAAAAAAAATTATAAAAAAGGAGATGTTAGTTAGTTAGTAGTTAGTCAGGAGAAAAAGAAATACGACGAGTTTGCAGCAGAAAAACTGTCAGCTTTGTGCCTCGGGCACTTGGCCTGGTTGAGCATTGAAGAGGGGGATGCACGCTAATCAGATTAGTTTGTTCCTGTACTTGTAAGAAGAGACAGTCAGCGGTGCGATGCAGTCTGTGTCCCATATTTAGCCTCCGCCAACATGAAGCAAGCCATCACCGGGGACACGGGAGGAACTCTCAAACAGGAAGTCGTCATGTCAGTGACCTCCAAACGTACAGTGTTAAAATACTTAAAGACGAGAAACGAATTCAAGGAGAAACAACATGAAGGGTCTTAGTAAACTGTTGGGCCACCACGTGCTACGAGAGCACAAAGATTAATGGAAACGATTTGAACAATTATGCAAATGAGCTCAAATAATCAGGACCAGGCGATTATGTAATCCTTTTTTACAGGCCTAATAAAAACCATTCAGTGGCCTGTGGTGCCCTCAGGATGGTAAACTTGGAAGAGACCACTCCCATCGTGATGGAAATCTTTCATCATAGGATAAAGATGGAAAAGTAGAGATCCTGCAAAGTTCATTACATCACACAGTAACTGAAGCTAAACAACAAAACAAACAGGCCTTGTACAAAACAACCAGTAAATACTAAACAATACAGGTCACATTATTTTCAAAGACAACGACAACAGAACCGGTTTTAAAAACAAAAACAATGTTAAATGAAAAGTTAAATGCCTCCAAGCATTTACTTAAACTTTAGGAAAGGAACTAAAACAAAGAGATAGAAAATATCACAACTCACATTTTGATGTCCAAGTCTGCTGCCCTCTCTCAGGAAAGGAGAAGGAAGAAGTTCTTGTTGTCTCCACCCGATGTTTGAAGACAAAAGTCCTTGTTAAGTTTCAGTCCTTAAACAGCATGTGGGATAACTAGCACTGCTAACTAGCTAGCCTCATTAACCAATATCTTCTTAAGTTTTTACCTAAATTTGTTCTTAAGAAACTTCCTGAGAAGAAGTCCACGCCTGAGTTCTAGTAGATAGCTAACTAAACACTAACAAACTGCTCAGTACGCCAGAAAAAGGTTTATTATCTCGTAATAGTACACATGCTACCTACAACAGTGCACACCTGCACACTCACCTGTGTTCTTCCTCCTGAATTGAAAGCGCGCGCGCCAGGTGTTCCTAATTAGCATAGGTGAACGCCCCGCTGATGCCCATAAAAGGGCATGCCACCTCAGCGCAGGCACAGAAAGGGAGAAGTTGAGAGAAACGGAAATACTACCGGTCTGATATTTGTCAGTGCTGTGTTGCCTTCTTCAGATCAATTGTACAGTATTAAGTATCACACTGTAAAAGTCTAATAAATGTTCATTTATGAACAAGAATTCACTGCTGTGAGCAAATCTGCCGACCAGTGTAGTGATTATCCAAAACCATGAAACTTTGTAAAGTGATGAAAGTGGTTATTAAAATTAGGAATTACAAATAAATATCATTGTAGATGAAATACTATACTATTATAATATTAATCAACTGTTGAATAAGAAAACACATTAACCAATTAGTTGGCACAAGCATATCAGCACTCATAGGTGCTTAAGAGTGCTCTTGAGTGTGTGTGGATTTTTGTTCTTACCTAAGAACAAAGCTCAAATATAAGAAAACATTGGTGAATGCCAGACTCTTCATAAAAACTGCATAAATGGGGTTTAAAAATAAATTTCATATCAAGACCGGTTGGTGAATGAGGCCCAATGAAGCGCTGGAGCAGCAGTGCAGGCAATGAAGAATTGTTGCTTTAAATTAGATGTATTAATTCTCATAATATGAAATTGTTGGAACTCAGATGTGAGACTTCAGCAGTGACCTTGAGAGGGGAAAAAAAAAAAAAGCGTATTGCTCCACTATATTGTTAATGTGTGCTCCAAATGACGCCTACAGCCCCCTCAGCCTTCAGCTAACTAGAAGTCTTTACCGCTTGGATCGTGCTGTATTGTATTTGATTGTATTGTGTGTAGGGACATTGACGAGAGTGACAAAGACATGACAAGACAAGAGGACAGATGGAATAAAGTTTCTGCACAATTTCCCTCGTTCAGACGAGATGCAGAGGCTGAAGGTGATTGAGAACAAAAGGGAGGAAGGTTGAGGAGGAAGAGTGAGCTGATCAGAGCTTCAGAAGACAACAGAAAATATGGCTAAAATGTTAAAACCTTCCTTCATCCATCCTGAAATCATCTCCCTTTTAAAGCCATAATAATAATAATAATGAGAAAACCTTTACGGACGGACAAAAGAGGAGCCTAAAAAAAAAAAAAAGTGTATTGAGTCGTAAAACATCAGTGACAAATAACAGCAATTTCACAGCTAATTCGTAGATTTCACGTGTGGATGCCTGCATCACCTCTCTCCATTTAATGCCGAGACACACGCTGACATTACAACAGCAAGACCAGATCTGTGTGTGTGTGTGTGTGTGTGTGTGTGTGTGTGTGTGTGTGTGTGTGTGTGTGTGTGTGTGTGTGTGTGTGTGTGTGTGTGTGTGTGTGTGTGTGTGTGTGTGTGTGTGTGTGTGTGGTGGATGGAGGTCTCAGGTCTAATGATTTAAGCCCGAGTGTCAGACCTACTGCTGGGCTCAGAGATGTGCAGCATCACACTCTCACTTGCTACTACAGGTGTCGAAATAATTTAATTTGAGGGGTGATTGTTAGTTGGTAATTAAATGGCGATCCCCTTCAGTTAGTTAGCTGGTGAAGTTAGCCAGAGTGTGTAATCAAAAATGTCTAATCTGTCTTTTCATTTGTGTTTTATTAGATTCAGCTTTTTTTTGGTGTGGTATAAATCATCATCAGCCACACAGAGGGAACATGAAATGGTTTATCTGCTCAATACACTCCCACCAAATGAAAAATATGAGTCCTACCCAGAAGAGTTTGAGTAGAAGTGAAGAGGTGTCTGGTTGATCCACAGCACCTGGTCGGAGGCCTTTTGTGTGGTGCCTCTGTGGCCACTTTTTCCACTTTCTTGTTGAGACCAATACAAACTTTAATACTCT
Source organism: Embiotoca jacksoni (assembly GCF_022577435.1). NCBI lineage: Eukaryota > Metazoa > Chordata > Actinopteri > Embiotocidae > Embiotoca > Embiotoca jacksoni. The sequence goes on along the minus strand of NW_027185382.1, from coordinate 4,321,560 downwards.
CTGATTTAAATAGTACGCTCCAGCTCGCTGCCAATCATCTTAACTCAGCACAAAGACTGAAAACAAGCAAGTATCTATTCAAAGTTTAAAAATAATCTGCCAACCAGCTTCTCAAAAAATTCCCTAATTAACATGATGTATCTCATTTGCTTAATACCTTCAAAATCCAAAGTGTGAAAAGGACAATTCAGCGTTTTATGGAAGGTGAAAGTCTTTCCTGACTGGGAACAGTAACTTCCTGGAGTCTCCTCTGGTTGCCTGGCAACTGTATTTTTGTGAGGATTAAATATATGAGATAAAACTTGTTCAATAATGAGCATTAGCAGCACTAGTGGGTGGATTTTGTTAGTGTTGGACAGCTAGCTGTTTCCGGCTGTTACCGGTCTTTGTGCTCGGTTAACTTCGGCGTCTAGTTTAACTCTCGGCAAGAGAAGGAAGGAGCGCATTTCCAAAAACGTCAAACTTTTCCTTTAACCCTCATTACACACTAAAAGAGGACTTTGTGCATGGCACCTTATAGGATTACTGACGACTGAAGCTTATTATCAGCTGTCACCTGTTGCTGCATTGCAGGTTCAGACAGATAAGTGTGGCCCTATACACGATGGGAAAATAAACCGATATAGTGCCTTTGATTTGAGTGACATCCAGATTTCTCTGCCAGTCCCATTTCTGTCTCTTACGTCGAGCAACTAAACATACTTTTCACGCGCTTGGGGGTGTGAATTCATCCTCTGTCTTTGTTCCACCCTTCACAAGCACACACCAATGTGCTTCAAGCAATCCAACCTCGAGCAGATGAAGGACGGCCAAACAGGTGATGAAGGGGTTGTAAAGGGACTTGGTTACACCTTCAATTAAACCTCCCACCTTTCTATATATTTTAGAATGTGCACTAAGTAACACACCATACAAATTCATTTAAAGGGAGACACACTGAGTATTTATAGTTGAAGTTTTTAGAGTTGATGAAATAGGTGGTAAAACCTGAAGACTTTAGTTGTTCTGCTCTCATTCTGAAAATGACTCAACGCATCATTACACTTTGAAAAAAGCCAGCATGAGGAAGGTAGACCGTACAATGGAAATGTGCAGCCACTTTTGAAACATTTTTTTTCTTCCTTCTTCTTCCCCAGATTTCACCTCTGACAGTCTTGCCCTAGATATTTCTCCATCCTTGTCAGACACACTCACAGGTCTCATCGGCTGCCAGCTGTGGAGGAGAGGACGTGGAGATCAGCGCAGATGAGAAGTGAAAAGGATGAAGGGAAACCAATCGATCCAAAAACCTCCATCCTAATCTTGTTGACGTCCTCAGATGGTGCAGACAGGAGCCCTCAAGCAACTTTGGGGGAACGTATTAAATCTAAAAATTGTTCCTTTTTTTTTTAACCATTTCCTGAGTGTCTTTTAAACACAGCTGGTAGTTTAGCTCGAGACAACACAGCATCTGCATGCACGGGATGGTGATGGACACAAGCTCATGAAACATCCATCTTTTTTGTTTTTTTTTATTGTATTTCATCAGCTTTGTGCATTTAAAACTCCTCAGGTACATTTGTCAACTCAGATCTTTCATACGCTTCAGAAAGACTCTACTGCGTCCTTGTGGCTGATCCACAAAGTGCAGCACAACACAAATCAGGAAAAATAAATCACATTATATCATTTATTTTTAATATATTTTCTTTTCTGGCTTTTATTTGCAAGCAAATGTACAGTCGTTTGCCGTTGATAGCTACAGAAAGTTGGCAAAAAATCCACAAGTAAATCTTGATATGACTCTGTTAAAAACTGTATACAAAAAGACCCCAAAACTGTACATCAATTAACATAACTACATTATATATTGTTCATATATATATATATATATATATATACACTGTATCCGAGTGTACAGTGATTTATATATACCGTTGGTTATGAGAAGTATAGATCACTGTACAGTAATACATCGTAAAAGATAACATTCTGTTCGAAAGGCTGTCGAAAGGTTTTGAAAGATCGGGACAGTCAGGACGAGAGCGACAGTTCGGTACAGCGAATCCACCGTTAATGGCTTTGAAAGTTTCTACAGCAAAGTGTCAGACGAGACGGTTCAGTGCAGGGGTGTGTCTGAGCATCAGCTATCACCGTGGGAATCTATTTTAACGCTATGTGCGTGCACACACACACACACACACACGCACACACACACACACACACACACACACACACACACACACACACACACGTGCGCGCACACACAGAGGAATCCATTGTTGTTTGTCAGTTTGGTTGTTAAATACTCTCTACATAAATAAGACACACATTAAATATTGTTTCCATAAAGTAAAAAAAAAAAAAAAAAAAAAAAAGGTAACAAAGCCTCACATCATCTCTGACATACATACTTTTTTTTGGGGGGGGGGATTGATTTGTGCCAATATCCTGTCAGATTTATATGGATCAGTGTAATCTTACAGCTTGATTCTCGGTGGTTTCTTTTTTATTTAGCCAATTATAGACCTTGTCTGACGTACGAAGCTCTTTATCTCCAAATCCCTTAACTCAACTCAGAAAGAAATGAAAATATGAAGTAATAAATGCTACAATAAAGAGCATGTTTACCCTCTGGTGGTTGAAGCGGACAGACAGTTCGAGCTCCTGTAACAGACTCTTCACTGCGACGGATGATGTTTTAATCTAAGACACATTTTGTAACACCCACTACCACTTGGCTGCAGCTTAGAGGCCACATTTTTTGCGAGGGGTCATTGACAAAGAAGGCAATTTTCCAACTTTAGTTTGGTTATACTGTATGAATTGACTGGCTTATTAAAGACTGAAGGACTATCAACAACCTCCGACATGACAGGCGCCTTATTTTTAGGTGGATTTTTTTTTTGATCAGATTTTATTTTTGTCTTCTTCCATAGCAGTCATGGTACTAAATACTGGCACACAGTTTAGGTTGAAAAACCTGAAAATATCCCTCCAACACCCTCTATCTGTCAAAGCTCAATTTGAATTTACAATAGAAGGAAGGACTAGACTTCTAATTAAATGCCTTTGCAATTTGATTTGACGGAAATTACAGCAACAAGAAAACATACACTTACTTGCAGCAGTATTCTGTCATTTAGATCTGTAATTTTAAAGCGCCAGAAGGAGCGTCTGAATGGCCGGACACTGCTCAGGGAAAGAAAGAAAATATGCTCGTTTTCCTTTTGTTATTTTGGCCGAACTGACCCTTTAAATAGCAAATCAAAGAGCCGGAAGGATTTCATCATCACAGAATCCAACAGTGCAAGAGCCCCTTCTGCTTGCTGTTAATTTCAAGTTATGGGATAAAAGAAAACATAGACACAATATTAAAAAAAGAAGTCATGGTTTGTAACGTTGATTGACAGCAGGTGATTGATCAAGCAGAGCGGGAGCTCTTCAAGTTTTCAGATGACGGACCGTCATCTCTCCTGTGTGTAAACGAGGGGATTTCACACATTAAGCAGTAAAAATAACATCTCAGAGACAGATGCCCTCGTGGGCATGTACAAAACATCTGGAATAAAAACAATAGAAAAACAAACGCTAATCATAAGTCATTGAATCTTTTGGTGCAAGTGGTCATTCATTTTGTTGACTGATAGAGTTTGTTCAGACGACTCTTTTTGGACTGTGAAACCTGCAATACACTCATTTTTACATTCACCTTTTCACTAACATATCCTCTCAATCACTCCTCAGTTGTGCTTCCATCCATCCATCACCTGCAGAGCCTTTGTACCATCCAAGTGCCTATTAGTAGTAATAAAGTCAGCTTAAAGCGAGCAGAGACAGTTGAGTACAAACAAAGACACAGTCGAGCTCATAAACTAGCACAAGGCACCTAAATGTAAAGCAGCTAAAAGTATCTGTAGCAGCAACAAGGCTTTGGTTCATAGAAGTACTATCAGTAAAAGAGTACAAAATAGCTTTTCTACTCTGTCTCACAATGGATGGATTGATGGATGAATGGCTGAGGAGATGGAGGAGAGGACAGACGAGAGGATGATGATGATGATGATGATGATGAGACAGGTGGAGCCGACTGTCACAGAGGTAGGAAAGCGTCCGCATCGCCTCAGCAGAGGGAGAGGGAGAAAAAAGAGGGAGAGAGACGGCTAGAAAGAAAGAAACATAAGTGTTGAAACAGGAAAGTGTGAGACAGGATTCAAAGACTGCACTGTGAAGGCCCCGTTTTTTTCAAGGTAGAGAATCTCATTAGACTCTTGTGACACCATCAGAAGGATTTTAAGAGCTCGAGCACGGAGCTATTAGATGCTATAATCACTGCACACATAAAATACCTCAGATTCTGTTGACATTCGCTGGAAAAAAATCCAGATGAATAGATGTGAATATCTGACTCAAAATCTTCACTTTTCTGTCACGTTTTCTTTAAATATAATTCTCACCTTTTTGCATTTGAAGGATTTGGATACTTATCATGACAATGTCGAGGCACTATCCTCTGAAATATTGGACCTTTACCTGTAAACAACTTTCATCATGTTCCTTTAAGAGTTTATTCGCTCTAAGGACAAAACTTTAAGGTGAGTTTCAGGAGCCGCAGTAAATTAATCAATTATTGATCTACAGAAAATTAATGAATGCATCATTTTTGTTGCAGACCTAACAAGTTCAATAAAACAATAAATTATTCATTTAAGGCATCAGGTAGTTTCTACATTAAAAAAAAAAGGAGTGTTTTATGTTATGATTATCTCAATAAGGACACATTTTTAATATTATTTTTTAAGGGGCACAAAACTCAGATGCATTTTCCTACTTTAAGATGATCAATACATTCCATATTCTTTCTAGAGACCGGTGACATTTCACAGATCACAAACTGCCTCACAAACCATGAGGTCATATTATCTTTCTGTTTCTTTGGTAAATGATTCAGTGAAAATAAAGTGGTATTTAAAGTGACATTAAGGCAATAAGAAACAGCTAGGAAGTCGTCACACAGCCATTTCTACTGGATTCTATCACTAACCAATAAGCTAACAGGGTTCTGCAGAGATGAATACCACACACACACACACACACACACACACACACACACACACACACACACACACACACACATACATCACAGGCGCTCTACACTACCTACATGTGAGTTTGAAAGCATAAATGTTGGATGTGGAGTTAAAGTTGGTCTTTTTTCTTTAACGCATCATAAAAAATAAACGAAACCTCTTGAAACCAACTCCAAGTCACCTTCCCAACACTCAGGCTTTCCTCTCCTACGACACCCCTCCTTACAATGCTGTAGGACCTGAGCCCAGAGTCCTACGGAGTGTTTCTGGACAACATGTTTGCACACAGGCAACACCAGTTAGTCCTACGGAGGCAGAACAGACGGAGAGAAAGAGGAGGAGAAGGAGAGATGCAAGAAAATGTTTTGGTCAGAGAGAGCTTGAGCTGGCTTAAGCACTGTTACAGTCTTCTTCATCATCGTCATCCTCACAATTCCAGTCACAGCACATCGTGATTATCCCCATTATAAAAATCCTAACAGTTAAAGTACACTTCAGCTGCCGTCGAAAGCAGACGTAAAGGGCCAGTGCACATATCCTTCGCTCTTGTGACATCAATGCACTAAGCCCTTTGCACGTTGTGGCGGCGAGTGAGGCCCTGTGGATGCAGTCCTTCCCAGAGCCGTCTCATAGTGCTTTGTGCAACACTTGGCTGCTAATTTATGAAGGTCACTTTCAGTGTAATCCCTTCTGCTGAATTACAGATACCTGCTAGTAGCAACATAATCCGTTATTTGAGTCCAGTTATTTCAGTTTGGGCAACTTTACTTTCCAGTTCAACTCCAAATGGATGCCATTGTATCTGATATCAGAACATAAGAGTAGAAAAAAAAAACATCAGACAAACAGAAATAAATTAGACTGAGGTCTCAGGCCCGGCCGTGCTGTAAGCGTGCCCCTGCTTCAAGTGGCGGGCGCCATCGGCAAACCGGAGGAGGGGGGTGAAGGTGCAGTAGTCTGGTGTTCTCTGCCACCGTGTGAACATGATTTTCTTTGTAAAGGTTTCAGACCTTCGAGGGTTCGGGGCGTTCCTTTGGTTGTCCGAGCCTCGCCGGTGGCGGCCGGCCTTGGACGGGGCGTGGAGAGACGCCAGGGGGGTGAACTCCGACAGCTGGCCCTTGTAGAGTTTGTCAGCATTCTGTACGGGTGTGAGGAGGGAGGAAGAGGAGGCAGAGTGGGGGAGAAAGAGAGAGGAAAAAAGAAGAAGAGGAAAACTTGGTATCTGCGTAGTGATGCACAAAGCTCTCAGAGAGTAGGTGGAGGTGACACTGTCGTCCCAGCTGGCCAGAATACATCAGTATAATATTCAGGTGTCTGCACACTGACTGTAACCAGTGTTTAGCACCAAACTGAACTAAATGTTAAAGTGACATATCCTTCGGAGGTGTCTTTTTTTTTTTTTTTTTTAAATCACTGCAATTTTGAAAGATAAACAGATGATTTCACACCTCTGATTAATCTGAGAGACTTAATCTTAAAATAATATCTGCTTCCTGATCTACTCAGAGGCTTCTGCTATCTACTACTTGGAGATGACACAACTCTGAATCACCAGACAAGTTAGTTGTTTTTATAATTTCATTAATAAAGTATCTGTTTTACATTAACTTAATTGGCCAGCTGAGCTGATAATGTCCCATCCACTCTGTTCAGACACAAGAAATGCTCATTACACAAAACATAAACACATGAATATATCTGAAAACACCATAAGCTTGCTGCATAGAAAAAAACAAACATGCAAAAGTAAACATGCATGAACATCCAGTGCCACTCTGAGTCGAGTCTTCTGTCTCTGCAGCAATGAAATGAGCCACGAGATGGCACCAAAGCTCCATGTAAGGAATTCCCACGTCGAAGCGCATACAATACCTGCAGAGATTTAGGGTCACGAGTTTTTAAGACCTTCACACTCAAACACACACACACACACACACACACACACACACACACACACACACACACACACACTTCAACCCCTGTGTTAGTCCAGTAAAACATCCCAAAGTCCAGTCTGTGAAACCACACACCACAGAGAGGTGAACCCATCACAGCAGGTCGGTGTGCGTTTTACCGTGCTGAAGCCCTCTAAGCTTCTGTGACTGCTACTCCATCTAGTAAGGACTCAGAACTCTGGAAGGCCATCGCCCTCTCAAACCTTTCCTCATCCCTCACACGCTGTGGACACACACACATACACACACACACACACACACACACACACACACACACACACACACACACACACACACACACACACACACACACACACACACACACACACACACACACACACACACAGATTTGGAGACAAACACGTTAATACACATAAAATACAGATGATGTAACCGTAGTATTGAAGGAAGACTGACTTCTAAAGGTCATGAGGGCCACACACGACAATATATCCAAATGCGGATGCAGAGGCATGCACTCATATAAGAGTGTAACATGCAAAACAATAGAAAAGATTATGGGATGCAGAGAAAGGAAAATAGAAAGGAAGAAGTATTGTACACAGAGACAGGAGCAGAGGCGGAGGGTCACCTCCACGAGGGCTGGGTTAGAAACTGATTCTGCTGGAGGTCTGAGACAGCATAAAGATGGTGGAGGGCTCGGAGGCAAGGCACCGACGCTTAGTCTGCCACGGAGGAGAACCAGAGGAGGAAGGCAAGGGAGGAGAAGAGGAGAGGAGGAGGAGGAGGAGGAGGAGGAGGAAGCAGCAGGTCAGAGGGAGGAGTGAACAGGGAGAGGAAGAGTTAAAGCTGTCAGATCTTCCACATGATCAACTTGTAAGAGTTAAAGCAGATTGTTCGTTTTAGGCTACATAACAGAGGAGCTACATTCAGAATTATCTCCACAGGTTACAGGAGGTTAGTTATTAACAGTTATGAGGGAGGTTGTGGGAAAAGGACCTGTTTAGAGGGAGAAATGTGAAAGTAGGTTTCTGTAGAAAGTTTAAACTTCACTGCAAACAGGAGACAAACACAGATAAGAGGCTAAACACACTTTCTTGACTGATTTACTCTGAACATCCTGGACAAGTCGACATCACTCGTCCTGTATCAATATACAGCACCTCCACCTACAGTAAGATTTACTCTGTGACTTACAGCAGCTCCACTATAACTGGATCCCAGAGCTTCAGACAGCAAGTGTTCTTATTTCATTTCTATTTTATGCACATAATTTCATACATTTTGTTCTTCTGTCAAATTTCCCTGCTAATTAATGCATTCAAGCCTGTAACATTTCTCACTGTTCACACATCTAATCATATCAGTCTTAAAAGTGAATGTCTTTACTGGAAGTGTGGAGAAGTAAAACAGGATTCTTATTCCCCATTAATAAAATTTTCGCAGTGTTATTTGCTTAAAACACGTAACATGAATTCTATCGTACTTGTGTTTCAGAAATAAATGAGCACTGCACACAGACGGAGAGGCTCACTGACTTACATCCAGCAGGGCGGAGACGCAGCCAAACCCAGCGGACATCTGCTGACCCGCAGTCCTCGGTCAGACACATCATTCACAGCATCATAACAGTTAATAAAGTGTATTGTCTGTATAAACACCAGTAGTTTGGAGGTAAATCTGCTAAATATAAATTTGTGAATCACTGCTTTAGCTGTGTAAACTGGCATTTTATGAGAATGTATTTAGAGAAAGAATCAAACTTGACTGAAGAAGAAATGAAGTGACAGGTCGTGGAACCAGTTTAGGAGGACGCATGGTCATCAATGTTGTTAAATGTAAAGTAAAAATTCAAAAAGGTAAAAATGCTTTGTGACAGTGATGACGTCATCTTGTTTATGTTGATGAATCCAACATAACTCTCCATTTGTATATGTTGATGTGCCCACCTGTATGCGTTCAGTAGTGGTGGGCCACAGAGCCCTGCAGATGACCTTCTTCACCACATCTGGCAGCAGACTGGCCACTATCAGGAGGATAATACTGAGCCAGGCCGGGCCGCTGGACAACATCTGCATGAACACGTAGTACATCCTCTGGTAGTTGAGGAAGGGCCTGAGGGAGAGGAGGGGATCAAACATGAAGATATCTATTCAACATTCAGGTGAAATATGAAGATGTGTGTTGAAACATACCAGATGATTCCTCCCCACAGCAGAGAGAAGACCACAAAGAAGATCAGAGAGCCCCAGATGACAAAATGGTTGATCCAAGTCCAGTAGTGAGTATCTAGAACCAACTACAAGACAGAGATGAGATAATAGCATCAATGAGACTTTACACAGCCTTGAGTCTGGGTGTTTTCAAACTGTAATGCATGTTTACCTTGAAGGTAACAGTGAAGACAAGCACAGTGAAGACCAGCGTCCCGAATGTCCAGTTTCCAAACATCTGCAGAGGAAAAGTGATGAAAGCTGCTGTTATTGACACATTGATGTCACCTTTTAATTGAGTTTGTGTTATAAATTAATGTTTATTAAATGCTTTAATACCTGCAGGTATCATACTTCATTTGTAGCATGACTATAAATTCACTTGCTGGAGGTATTGTAATGCACACAGAGGTAAACTTAAGTGCACATATTCAATAGGAAGTCAATCAATCGGACAGATGGCAGGGAGCTCAGGTAGCAACGTTCAGGTGAGGAGTCGATTTTTAGATGACTGATGGATGGAAGAATGACATGTTTCTAAATAACTTAAATGTCTCCATTTTTAAATGAACATTAAATGCTAAAACATTTTAAACTTAAAGACCAACATGAAGCAGGGCAGTGTCTTCAGTATACAGTCAGTCTCTTCAGGGTAGATTTGAAAGGAAACGTTTTTGAGCATGACTAAATATTAACAACACCATGGAAACTATTTATTGAGTGCAACACATTACAGATGTTTGTAACGTAGTAGAAAGGATTTCCATATAAATAACTGTTTCCATAGTTTTATGACATAAACAAGATGGCGGTCTTAAATCAACAACACTTCAGTGTACTCTTTCTTGATATTTTTATGGCAGTGCTGAAGATTGTCTGCACAAAGCAAAGCTGTTTCATAACTTTATGTAGTCACTGAGTTATTTAGCCTCTCATCCTGACTTAAAGACTATTATGGTATGTTAAATGTGAAAGAAATTCAAAGTCAAAAATATATTGATGCATCAATATACTTAAAACAAACTACTTGAACTATTAAATCCCCAAACAACATATTTTAATAAATGTATTTTTAGCAAAATGCTAAAGTTTGTATTGAACATCTTATATTCTTTAATAATATATTATTTAGCATAATACTGTAATTTTTTTTTTAGCTTCCTAGAAATACTTGCATTCAGCCGAAAAATGATTTTCTTAAATCAAAGGTTACAGCAACAATTAGATTTGTTTGTGTTGGTGATCTATCTGCCTTGTGTGTCTCCACTTTAAAATCTCCATTACAGTTCGATAACCAGGCAAAATTCAGGATTCGCTCTTCCCTTTTATTTTTTTGTAACATTTTGACAGCTTCAGATTTACTTTCTGTTGGATGAACAAATCACCACCGTTACCTTGCATCCATTTCTGTTATTTTCTTTACAAATAAGCCTTTAAAAAGTCCTAATCATCCAGAAAGTAACAAATCTGTCAATAATCGTCCAGTATAAAGGGAGCACCATCAGCTGCAGAGCAATTAGATTAGTACGATGGCTAAATGTCTCAAATGTCATGTAATGGAAGTAGGAGCACACATTTTTTTCTGTTTTCATTCAACCCCTGCTTTTAGGAGAAGTCATAACACACAAAGAAAGCACATAGAAGGTGTAGCTGAGGTGTTCGACCGCTAACAGCTGGACACATGGGCATGGATCTAGGGAAAGGCGGGTTACTACACAGAAGCCTACAGATGATGTGTCTACAGCAAGCATTAAGGACTGGACATGAGATGAACGTGAGTGTGTATGAGGCCGTGTGGTGGTGACCAAAACAGGAAACTGGAAAGTGAAAACTAGGGAGAGGTGACAGAGAGACAGGGACAGGCTTACCATCTGTGTGTTGGTTGTCATTAGCTGGGAGGAGGAAAGAGAAGCAAAAAGAAAAAGCAACACAAAGGTAAGAGGATAGAAAGAAGAAGAGGATATGGCCAGAAGAAAATCAAGGAAAAATAAACAGTTTTGTGGCTGAAATAAAGTAAATTAATTAGATGCAAAAACCAATCTAGTGAAATCAAGCAGCTCAGAGCAGTCCGAAAGGTTTCTGGGAGCTGCTTGAAAATCAAAAGGAAACAAATACAGAGGAAGATAGCGGAAAATCTGACATGCTGTTGTGCATTGGATGTGAATGGAGAAACATCGGCCCCTTTTATATACACATATATGCATCTGTCAGTCCACGAGAATATTCTTCACTAAAACGAAGGTGTTAAACAAGCAACCTTCAAACTTTTTCAGCTATACTTTTTGAGTCATATTCTGCAAAGATGCACAGGAAGGATAATCTGACATTTCCAGGCCTGAACGAGTACGTGCTGCACATTTCTTGAAAATAAGATGGGAGTTTGTGCATCAAATATTGTCCAAGACAATAAGAGTTCTCCTTGGCTGAATTTAAGCGTCTGCCACAGACACTTGGATGTTACCTGTCCGTTGCTGGTGAACGTGGTGTTGTCAAACAGGAAGTAAGCACCGAAGAACATCACCACGGCGTCGTACACGCCCAACATGGTCCAATAGATGAAGATGGGCCACCGCAGCAAAGAGTTCTTCGCAATATCTCTGTGAAGATGAAACACAAGATTACAGTCAGCATCATGAATGCCTCATGCTGATCATCTCTCATGTGACTGATGGCACGTTTATAGATCAATACTAAAGTACATTGGTGGCCTTCGGGAGGCTCCTGAACAAGAAATGCAGGTAATGAGATACTTTAACTTCATTGACCTTTGCATCTGTAAGAAATAATTCCTGATTATGTTATAGGCTGTAAATAAACATTGATCTGAGACCCTTTATTCTTCTTAAAAGTCTCATTGTTTGTGACAAAAGATGATCATTTTTAATTTAATGTTAAAGATTCATGTTCTTCTTTCGCTCATGAGGCTGGGTTAAATACTGTGCTTGTAGGGGAATAACTCTGGAGGAGTCCAGCTGAAGTGCAGCCTGTTTAACACAGAACAGATGGGTCGTTATTTCCTCAGTAGATTGAATCATTAAAACATCCAGAGAATGTGTCTCCTTGTTTACCCAGCATTGAACAGATGACTGTTACAGAGCTGATGTCAGATGACCTCCAGAGTCTTATTCAATTATTCAGGATCAGTTTCTGTCACAGAGATCTGACTGAAGAGTCACACACAGACAGCAGAATGAGTATTCCTACAATACTAGGTTCACTAACCGATAGAGAGACGGGTCCTTCTTCAGGATGTCCATGTTAATGTGTTGCTCTATGAGACTGTAGAGCAGAATGGGCAGCGAGGTAAAGCTGATGTTGTAGAGAGTCAAGTAAGCTGTATCGTACAGCGGCTGGGGTTTAGGATAGAGAGCACTGTTAGTCTCTTTGTTTTTTTTAATTATTTAAGCTTCAGTGTGTTTTGTGTGTGCCGACCTGTTGTGAGAAGCCACAGAAGAACTGGTAGAGGAACTGGGGGAAGATGAAGCAGACGTTCTGGGAAGGGACAGGAAACAAATGAGAAGAAGAGCAGTGATTAAAGGCATAATAATGTCTGCACAATGTTTTGCAGTTCACTGCACAATTGAGCTAAAGCCACAAACTCCAAAATTAAAATCAGCTTTAATAAAATTAAAAAAGGAAACAAAGTTAAAAACAGTCTTAAACACTACATTAAACGGGCAGGCATCCCTCTACCTTGTAGAAGAAGTATTGCACAAGCTCAGAGATGCGTATGTAGTAATAATGTCCGTGCACGAGCAGTATCTTCTTGAGGTGTTTAAACTTTGGGATGGCGTAGTCACTGTTCCTCACTGCCTGGCGACCCTCCTTACCCATAATACCTGTAGAAGTTAAATACATTTACAATGAAAAGTATTATCAACGGGATAACAGGAGGTTTATTGACTTTATTACACATGATTGTCCAATTCTAGGATTTTAGAGGAGTCTGTTAGCCTGTTAGTGGAGGATGAGCCAAAGTGGCAGAATACTAACCAATGCCAACATGGGCCTCCAGGATCATGCTGACATCATTAGCTCCATCTCCGATGGCCAACGTGATTGGATGCTCCTTGGAGGCTTTGATCAGCTTGACAATCTAGAAATACAAAAGTGATATCATACCCTTCACTCCTTTTAGCAGCTTAATGCATCCACACAAAGCAATAAAACAGAAAGTGGAGTTATTAGCTTTATACTAACTCTTAATGACATGATTGCAAACCATTAACAGCTCTAACAGGCACTCGAGGACCAGGTAGTATCTGCTGTCTGTTGTACCTGTGCTTTCTGCAGCGGCGCCATCCGACAGCAGAGAACGGCGCTGCAGTTGCGGCAGATTTCCAGGAAGATCTCCTTGTAATTCCCTGAGTTTGAGTCCTCCTCGCTGGGCCTCATCACCGCGGAGAGGGTGGCTCCGTCGATGATCAGACCGTAGTCGGTGCAGTCACCTGATAAACTGCAGAAACACAAAACCTGTCAATACCAGCCTGCAGAGTAACACTGAATAAAACACGATAAGAAAATAATGAGCCAGAGAGGACAGCTTTGCCCACCCAGAGAAGGTGTCCCGGGTCATGCCTCCATGGTGCCTGAGGACCGTCCTGCTCAGGTCAAACAGGACATCGTGAAGACTCTGCTCCTCGGTACGCTTGGTGGTCAGTTCCAGGATCTGGGTGTTGCGACGAAACAGCTTGCTGGCGTAGCAGGTTGCCGCCGCCGTCTCCATCTTGTCTCCGGTCAGCACCCACACCTTCATGCCGGCTTGGTGCAAAGACTCGATGGTGTCGGCTGCTTTTTCCTGGAGCCTAAAAGTGGGACAACATAGACAGAATAAATGCATTTGTTTTGCTTCTATACTCAGCAACAACAGAACCATGCAGGTTAACTACACTGAGATCATTTTCTCTTTGTGCAGGATGAGCTGACTTGCCCCTGGGTTAACAATTTCTGTTAAGCCTGCACTATAATTGCGTTAGCTGCACATGTGGGTTGAAATGCTGCTTGCCCTCACTCACTGTGGCTCACTCAGAAGTGGGGCAGCATCTCTCAAGGCAGTAGCATGCACAGAAGTACTGAAATGCTCTGGGAGTGCAGACATTTACACATTTATATACAAAAAAAAGTGCACACCTTAATCAAGACAGCACAGCTTTTGCAACTATAGGGCCACTGAAGTGCTCTGATATTAGAATAAATAACAAAAATAACAGAGCTACAAGCTGTAACCCAAAGTTTTTGATATAAAGACAGATTGCTGATGTAATACGCCCACAGAAGTGTCCTTTAAAAGAGATCCTCCACCTGTCCTCCACAGCAGTGGCTCCCAGCAGTATCAGGTCTTTCTCCACGATGTCGTAAGCCTCAGCCAGCCGTTTATCTCGGTCGTGCAGTGCCAACTTGGCCCCGTTCAGGAGATGGCAAACCTCCTGATATTGATCGGGGCTCAGAGGGCGATAGGCAACACAAAGTGTCCTTAGACCCTCCTGCAAGAGAGCGGAGATTAGGTTGGATTAATAGGGCATATCAAGGAAGAATCAATAGAGAAATAATCTGCAGGAAACTTGTTAAATTTTCCATCATAAACATTTTTGCAAGAGAAACAAACAGCAAAATAAAGGGTTTTTTGAGTTTGTGTTCTGAATGTGAGTATGTGTGGGCACCAACTGTACTTTCCATTTCAGTTTCACAACAAGTACAACATCCACCACATTTCTTTCCATTTCCACTGAAAGCTACCATTTATCAGCAGCTGCAACCACAGCAAGCAAGAAGTTACTGACCTGGTTTTCACTACAAGCCGTTTCACTTTGTTTGGTGCATCTTTATGGATGAAATGCATTTAAACGTAACCCTCAAGAAGTCGTACTCTGTTCAACTCAAGCTGTGAGCTTTAATTCAGCACGTTGGGAGTCATTATGAGATGAAGTTTTGCAGTTAACTGCTATATTATGTACATGTTCCCCTAAACCTGCCTACTTCTACCATCCACTACGACTACTCCCACTGATTGGCTTCCTCTGGTAGCCACGGCAACCGTGGTCATGTACTGTAACTGCGGAAACCAGTGAAGTCACAAAACCTTTGTCGCTCTCAGAAATGTTCCAAGTGAAGAAGACGTCCTGTTACTTTATGGATCCGTGAGAAAACAAGGCAGATTGTGTGTGTGTGTGTGTGTGTGTGTGTGTGTGTGTGTGTGTGTGTGTGTGTGTGTGTGTGTGTGTGTGTGTGTGTGTGTGTGTGTGTGTGTGTGTGCATGTGTGCGCTCTCTCACCACGGCGTTGTGCTCCACCCGAGCTCTGATCTGATCCACCTTGCCTGAGATAACCCTTGGGAAGATGGACGAGTCTGCACCTTTGCAGAACAGATACACCTCACCTGCACACACACAGATCAAAAAATAACGTGTATAAGAGAAAAATCACACGTCAAAATCGAAATATACATATATATATATATAAGTTGTATGTGTATTACCATTGTTGGCCCTGACAATGACACTCATCCGCCGTCTTACTGAGTCAAATGTTAAAACTTCCAGAAGCTCAAATCTGAAAAAACAAAAAAACAAAACAGGAAATAAAACCAGACAATCACTGAATATCTTGTAGTTGTTTTTAAATCGTATATACACTCTAAATTAATGCTCATAGCTGGAAGGCTGCTTGTTTACGCCGTTACCAAGCAACTCCCTCTTTATGCAGCTGTGACGTGATATTACAGAAATGCACAAGCAGCTTAGATCAGCTGTCATTACTGTTTCAAATAGTCACTCGCATGGCAACATGCTG
Organism: Embiotoca jacksoni; assembly: GCF_022577435.1. NCBI lineage: Eukaryota > Metazoa > Chordata > Actinopteri > Embiotocidae > Embiotoca > Embiotoca jacksoni. The sequence continues at coordinate 4,305,574 of NW_027185382.1, read as the reverse complement.
AAATTATAAAACGAATAAGAAATAATGTTTTATAAACAAATAATATCTTAAATGCATGATAACCTGATACAAATAATAATAGTAATTTTTCCCCAAGTACTAAGGGGCACACTCACCTCTCGATCTCATCCTCCCTGTTCAAGATTTCCATCTGACCGTCCTTGAGTCTGAGATACGTGAAACCGAGCCTGCAGCACAGAACAACCCGCCATTATTTGGAGTGAATGAACTGGATGAGTGAGAAAACAAATTGGGAAACTAAACTCTTCTGAATCATTACTGGCATTGTGTGTGTGTGTGTGTGTGTGTGTGTGTGTGTGTGTGTGTGTGTGTGTGTGTGTGTGTGTGTGTGTGTGTGTGTGTGTGTGTGTGTGTGCGTGTGCAAGCTCCACCTTTTCATGCCCTCCACCAGTGCCACCTCGTCTGGAGAAGAGGAGATGTAGAAGGAGGTGGACTTGCCCTGGTGGATGCCGTGCTTGATCCCATCTACCGTCTCCTCCTCTTTCACCTGCACCGTGTGGCACAAACACAACGCCCGGAAGAACAGCTCCTCGTGCTCCTGCAGTGGACCAACACAGTGTTGTGTTATTAACCTAACGCACACGCACACACACACACACACACACACACACACACACACACACACACACACACACACACACACACACACACACACAGACAGTCAAAGTGAAGCGATGCTCACCCTGGCTTCAGGACCCGGCGATGTGTCAATCATGTCCATACCGGCAGCACCGGACATCAACTGGGGACAACATAGGTCAGTTAAACTCAAACATATATTAACATTAACAGAGCAAATGGAGACTCTGGTGATCAGCTGGCCAAACACAAGCTATGATGATCTACTGGTCATGAATCTGATCTTTAAAAGAAAATGTACAGTATATGTTCACGCAAGACGCGAGCTGTCTTTAAATGAACGGTCCAGACAACCGTTACAAACGTCCAGCAGGTTGTTACCTGTCCGTTACAGATAGCCTGAGGGACATAAACGTGTCCGTCCACACAGCACTCAATGAACTCCATGTTGTTCTCCGTCAGAGTCCCCGTCTTGTCTGTAAACACATACTCCACCTGGAGAGAGCGAGAGCAGGGGAAGTGTTACTATAACTACTCGTCGGTACCTCACAGAGCGGTTTGTTTTACATTATTCTTCTCAGAGTGGAGTCCACTGTGCTACCTGTCCCAGCTCCTCATTCAGGTCTGACGTGTTGACCACAGCTCGCTCCCCCAGCTCCTCATCAAACATCTCATCGTCCCACATGATGAAGTAGGAGCCCAGGAACTTCTGCATCTCCACGGTGACGTACATGGAGACGGGAATGATGTAGTTGAAAAGAACCATGAAGGCCAAGAAGTCTGTGAACGCCCTGATCAGCTGAGGAGGAGGAGGAGAAGGAGGAGCATGAGAAAGCGAAGTGAGGCTGAAGAAGTTTTTACTTCCCCCAGAATTGAATTAAAAGACTCACGATGTGTCTCTGTCTCTCTGTGTCTGTCCTCTGGTTGTACCAGGGCTCGTCTCTGTTGGTGTCGGCCTGCCACACATATTTCAGCACCGTGTTGATGACCGCTTTGCTGATGAGGATGCACAGGTAGACCACCAGGTAGGCGTTCATCGACCTGCAGAGGGACACAACAAACAGCTGGTGGTACAGACTAGACCTGGTACTGAACAACAGAGACTCAAACCTCGTGGTACTATTCCTCACACTGGGTGGAGAGTAAATTGACAGTAAAAACTACCAGTATGAAAGCAGCTTTGAAGGCTGCCTGACAGTTAATTCTGAACCACTGACAGAAATTAACCAAGAAAAAGCACAAGAACTCAGAAAAGAAAAGTGCTCCTCAGTCAGACAGGTAAAAGGTAGTTTGGAAAGCAACACACTGCACTTTGTCAAAATAGATATTGACATTTATTCTGAGCCAAGTATAAAAGAGGACCAGTACAATTGCAGTGGGTTAAACAGGCACAGGTGGTAACCGAGTGTAAATGTAATCCACCTACAGTCAGTCATTTCTACAAGCCATCTGGATACAAGACTCTGTGTACGCCAGATGGAAAGAAAAATGGATCCAGCAAGCCATCGAGACACACACAGACCCTCAGCCAGCGAATAAATGGAGAAAAGTGAGCAGATGGATGAAGGAAGGGCAAAAAAATATCAATGATTATCTAAGCATGTGTTAAAGGAGGCGGCCAAACACAGTCAAGAAGATGTCAATCGACGCGAACAGTTTCTGTTCTAGAAACAGTTTCATGACGTGACAGAGAGAGAGGGAGCTTACTTTTCCACGGCAGATCGTTTCTGAGACTTGGACTGGTAGTTAAGGGCCATTTTGGTTTCCATGCCGGTGTAGATAGCGACCGCTGCAGGGAGGAGAGAGTGCGGTTAAAATGGTTCCACGGGTTTACCTTTTCGCAATCTGACAATTACAAAGTCCATTGATGTTTTCATCACCTAACCACAGAGGTAGCGGGTATCTTCCAACATATATAAGAGTATTTCATGTAATATTACCATAAATATAGTCAGTGTTCTTGAGTGTGGCTCCTCGGAGCAGCAGGTTCTCCGATCCCAACGGCCTGCAAACACACAACAGCTGATTTAGACTGTTTTATCACTTATACAATCACATGTTATTCATATTTTACTATATAAACAAACAAAGAAATTGACAATTAATGACAGAAAACGTTTCAAAAATCCTCATACTCTTTCTTGTGGTATGTTTGGGACTCAAGTTACCTGGCCACTGGCTCATTGTCCATGTAGACGTTGATACGACCCACAAACCTGTGAAGGACAGAGCAGAGAAGAAAAGAAGTGACATAAGACATGTTAGACAGATATTTGTCAGGAAAGCTTTGCTCAGGCCTGTGTGAGTTGTACTGACTTGTACAGGTCCGGCTGCGGTTGTTCACACTCAATAGTGGCGTGGATGGAGTCCACCTCCTTCTCTGTGTTGTACGCTTTGGTGTCCTGAACTGCATAGTATGTCTATGTGGGAAAATGGATGGGAAAATCCAAAAAAGAGAAGGAGGAAACAAGTTTAATTAAAAAGGGAAATTAGAAAAGTTGAGTAATTCAGGAGGAGGAGGAGGAGGCAAAGGTATGAAGCAAAGGTGGTGAGATGGGGATGGAGGGAGGATGAAGGGAAATAGGAGGACAAGAACTCAACTCAATCCTACACACCTTGTGGCTGCTCTCTCCATCCAGGCTGGCTGTTGTAACAAAACACGTCCCATCATCTCGAGACGAGGACAGAAGGATGAGATCACAGGGGAAAGACTCGTTTTCTTTCACCAAGACGACATCTCCGACCTGAGAGACAGACGGAGAAAAGATTTAGCTTGTAACACACACACACACACACACACACACACACACACACACACACACACACACACACACACGCACACAAAAACACGTACCCTGAGCCTGCGACTTTGTTTGCGAACCACTTTCCCATGCTGCACCACGTGCACGGGACACTGGTTGACAGAATTGTCTGCTTTGTGTCTCAACCAGTCCTCGTAACCCTGAGAGAGCGAGAGAGAAAGAGAGAGAGATGTGAGAGCGATTGTGTGTGTGTGTGTGTGTGTGTGTGTGTGTGTGTGTGTGTGTGTGTGTGTGTGTGTGTGTGTGTGTGTGTCTGGTGGTGTACAGTTTGTCGTCAGTGCCCATAAAGCAAAGTGAAGTGACATGAAGTGGACCCGTCATGAAAACCTTTGGGTCTCACCTGTTTAATGGCGGTGACTGTGATGACAAAGAAGAGTGGCAGTCCGCTGGTGATTGGACTTGTGGGAGTGTCGATGATCAGCTGAAATGACGAACACACACACACACACACACACACACACACACACACACACACACACACACACGAAGAACTGAATGACGGATTTAAGGCAGGAGAATAATATGAAATTGACAAACAGCTGTAAAGAGGCTCTAAGTCATGTCTGACCTTAATGTACAGGGAGGTAATGAGAAGTACAAATATATTGACGGACCTTCTCTCCTCCAACTCTCACAAGTAATAATAATAATCTGAATTTGTTGATGCACCCATTAACAGGAACAGCAATAAAAGAAAAATGTAATATAAAAAATAAAGGAGATAGAAATTATTTCTCGTGTTGAGACACGCTTTGCAGATTGAAGGTCAATTCATATAAAAAAATAATAATAATAATAATTTACCTGAACTAGAAATATGATGAGGAAGTAGAAGTTGGCAACTCTCCTGAACTGCTCAAACATATTCTTGGGGATGAAGTTCAAAAATGTGTACTGGAAACACGAGACAGAGTTATGTTTAGTCAAACTATACATAAGCAGACAAATCAGAAGCTATCAATGTCAAAGAGAAGCTTAGTGTGACATCACAGGAAAAAGTCATTCATAAAACATTTTATAAAGCTGGAAAAAAGTGCAAGTTGATCAATAAGCTATTGTCAAAAGTGGTGAAACAGATCACTGAAATTTAAAAAGGACATCTGTTCTTCCTCAAAAAGCTTCATTCACTACGTTTTCAACACGGTGTCATATTCCCCAGAACAAGTCACCCACACAATAAAAACCAGCATGAATACTGCTGCAGTCATGACTGTTCTCCTGTCGAGTCCTTTTGTTCTACCTTAAACAGAGGACACCACACATGATTGGTTTGGAACATTTCTGTTGACAATATTTCTGTCAAATCTCAATAACGCGTGTTTTGATCTTCGCGTGGGTGTTTCCGCCGACCTTGGAGGAGACTATTCTGTTGTCGGGAAACCTCTGTTGAATGAAGGCCTCAGCTCCTGGAGGAGGCTCCTTTTGTCCGATGTAAACCGTCCTGTTGTCGACCCAGTTCTCCTCACCGACACACTGCAGGGGAACAAAACAAGAAATCCAGTCTGAGAACGTGTGCGTGTGTCAGTTCACGTGTTAATTCATACAGTTTGTCTTGTTTAAGTCACATATATCAGACATGTATAATGAATAATGATGGGCAGCGGACACACACTGATTCCCAGACATTTACAGAGGGTTAGCATGAACGAGTAAATTCTCCTCTATGAATGAGAGCTTTTGTTGCCACGGATACACAGACCTGCATGTGACTCAGACTGGAATGCAGAACACACACACACACACACACACACACACACACACACACACACACACACGCACACACACGTGCACACACACACACACACACACACACACACACACACTCCCCCACAGACACATGCAAACTGATGAAACGCTATGATAATTTATTCCTTCGAAGAATCTCTGATTCTGAACTGTTTGCACAATGAGTGAACTCAAAAATGTCCAAACAAAAAAACAACAACGACTAAACGTAACAATACAGAGCTTATAGTCGACGAGAGTGACGAGGCCCGTGTGTCTGGAAATTCTAATACTCTAGTTAAACCTGAAAAATGCAAGTCAGACGTATGGGCTTAAAGTATTTCAGGCAGGACTGAACCTGCATGAGAAACACACACTTTGAGTTCAGATGGATTTGGAGAACACACACGACTCCAGCTCTAAATCCATTCATTCATAATCATGTGAAGAATTCAGTTTCAGGGCAAAAAAGCAAGTGGAGAAAAAATATTATGCATTTGTATGATATGTTACACTGTAATAGATTAAACTACTGTTTTAATTACTGTTTTATTCCCAAAGTGGTAAAAATGATTTTAAATGAGAATAGCCATCAACAGCTTCAACTAAATAGTTTGAATTGTGTGTAGAGGCAGCAGCCATCTGGTCATTTTGACCTGCACTAACCAGAGTGAGAGGTGAGCCTGGACAAGACATCTGAACTAAACCTAATCCTCTCTTTTCCTCTCATTCTCCCAGTTCCTCTTTCGTTTCAGACATGAAACATCCTTTGCACACGTTAAATCACAACAAATCAACACGGCGAGTTGTTTCGCTCGTCTGTAAATAGTCTGTCTACAAACACATATTCACACACATTCACACACGTAACGAGAAGTGACAGTAATCTGTGGACAGTGAATGAGATTGAGTGTCAAGAAGCTGCATGGCCCAGTTTCTTTTACTCTCACTGTCTCTCTCTCTGTCACACACACACACACACACACACACACACACACACACACACACACACACACACAGCAACCAGTTAACTCGCTGCTCTAAGATTACCTTGTTCAGAGCTATTTATATGCGGTGACCTCCAATTATCTTCGAGAGAGAGCAAAGAAATGATGGAAGTGGAGAGGAAAACTAAAAAGCAAAGGAAAATTGATGCATGACTAAATATTGATGCCCCCTACACACACAGAGCGTGAACCATCACTGTCTTTACCACACGGAGGGAATGAATTGATGCTGTATTGAGACTGAAGCTGCCGGTGCCGCCAGGACTCACTGCCCTGCATGCTTTACACGTCTCCAACACACCTGAGTCGAATGAATGGGTCGAGTCAGTTGTGTCGGAGCAGGGAGAGACATCTAAAACGTGCAGGGACGTGCTATAAAACCAGAATAAATGTGTATTCTAACCGTCGTACCAGCGATCTGATTTATGATGGAGGACTGAGGAGATGAAAACCAGATAGCGCGGAAAGCTCGCCAACTCTGTCGCCCACGATCCTCCTCTTGTCCCCCCACCTGCCTGCTTCGTCTGCTTCACCGAACACATTTACACATCTCCTGTGAGTTGTGTGCTTATGGAGGACAGCCACACACACACACACACACACACACACACACACACACACACACACACACACACACACACACACACACACACACATTAAAAGAGGGGTTTGGTTTAGGTCTCGTGTTGCAAGTCATCCTATTGTGATGTAATACTCAACCACTAAAGGCTTTTTACGGCATATCATAATGTGTCACATTACAAATGTGATAGTATTTCATGGAGATGCCACTAAAACGGTGGCAGCTTGTTAGTCTAATATCTAAAACGTCATCTATTCACATGCATTGTATCTTTACAACCTGGCTATTATTAAGGAGCGCAGTATATGTTGTAAATAATTTGCATACAATGAATGTGAATGGACTTTATGAGTCCACCGTGACTCAGCGGCAGCGAGTTTAAGCAGAGAATCAGTTGGCCTCCTGTCTTATTGTCCATTTTGTCCCTAATGGAGCTTTATTGGTTTTCTCACCTCTTTCCTCTCCGTCTCTCACCACAACCTGGATGGCCTCTAAGTCCACAATCTCTCCTATCGATTATGTTTAGATTTCATCCGGATTTGAGCTTTTCCCATGAAAGCCTGTCTGCGCCTAATCAAATAAAATAGCATCTTTACAAAATAAAAGCTGAGCTCATAAAATAAAACTGCGCCGAATTAGTCCTGGAGCTTTCAGACTTTGGAAGTAACTGGAGACTTTGGGCTATTCTGGACCTTGATAATCACTTTTAGCGGCGTTTCATGTTTCAGGACGTGGCAGGTTTCAAGGGTGTATTTATAGTTAGAAGGGAAACATTTGTGGTCGGGAGAGAAGGATGGAGAGAGCTCACAGGCTTTGTTTCTGTCCATCTCATTCAGCACCCACATCTACTTTCCTGAAAGCTACGTTAGTGGAGAGCAAAGGGAAACCTTTAGGGACACGGACTAATACATCCTTGTATTGCAACATCAGACATGTATGAGAGCAGGAATACATGAACCTACAATGTTATCTCTGTATTCACTGGTCCACAGGATATATTTAGACAAGCCTCACGTGTACGGTTCTTCTGATACTGTATATCTTTACTACATCAGATTTTGGTTGAGATCCTAAATCTGTGTGTGTGTGTGTGTGTGTGTGTGTGTGTGTGTGTGTGTGTGTGTGTGTGTGTGTGTGTGTGTGTTTTAGGAAGTGAAACTAGCACTGTGAATATGTGCTATTTTATCTCTTAGAGTGACAGTACAACAGCTGGGCTGTCTGTGTCAGATTTGGTTTCATAAAAAGATCATGTAAAGCCCTATGTTTTCAGTTTTCATAAATAGTAGGTTTAAAAAAAATCTGTTAAATTGCATTAAATGTTGAAAATGCGAATCTATCTGACATAGTGCATAATATTTATGAATAGAAAGTTTAAGATCAAAGATACAAAGGTTTAGTGTTTTATTTCCCTCCTCTCTCGTTCTCTTTGGAGAAGTCGTCAACTATGTAAAAGATGACTTCAACAGCAAAGGGTGGAAACAGGATTGTTATCTGAGTATCTGTCTGTGTTCCTAATTTTTCTGTTAGATTTGAAATGTTAAAAGAAAAAGCCAAAGAAAATAATGAAGAGAAAAATTTGACCCAAATCCAATTTAAATGTGAACAAATCAGCGATTTAAAAATCACACACACACACACACACATTTCCACAGCAAGCGATTACAGAAACTTCCTTAAAAATCCTTCGTCACAGGAATACATGATTCAGATGTGACTTCCACACCAGCATGACTAAGACACACATCATCACAGAGAATATAAAAGCAGCAGATTAATCATAATTATCGCCACAAAATAACAATTCAATCAGTTTTCTGTTGTCTCTCTCGTTCACATGAGAAAAATAATCTAAATGTACACAGCTTGTTATGAGGTTAAACACCTGAACGATATGCAAACGGCTCAATCTCTACTTCCTCATTCGAGTTTAACAACAAATCTGTGCCAACGCAGCCAGCGTCTCTTCGGTGTGGGAAGACACGGGTCTAAGATTAGACAGTGTTGTACTTGATGATGAAAGGATTGTAAATCACTTTGAGTTAAATTTGTATTGTGTGATTTTAGGCGACATAAATAGATTTAACTTGGGAGAGAAATAGATGCATTTTCAAATCTAGCTGCCTCGCTGTTGACATACGAAGATCTATTCACAAACATGTTAAAAAAAAAAAAAAAAAGTACTGTACAAACTGCAGAATCCAGAAAACAGCCCTGACACAGTGTTCAGTCTCTGCAGTGACATTAAGAGCGAGTGCTGTATGACGCCTGGCAAGTAAAGATAACATTTACAGCAACACAGTCATCAGCAAAGAGGAAATCAATGCAAAACACACAAACTAGTGTTTGTCTGCAGCTTTAAAGGCCGCGTTCTTGTTTCCATTGATGACCAACCCCAAAGTACTTTATCTCCCGCCGCAACAGGCGGCGCTCAAAATGAATCCCGACAAACGTGTTCTGTGCGATATGGCTGATGGACACACACCCTTCACACCCGCTCACATCTCAACTCTGCGTTGTATATCAGGTTTGCATGTACAAATACAAGGCTCACACAAGGGTTTGTTATCTCGCTGCTGACACTGACTCACGGAGATAAGAGACATCCTGCTCTTCTCTAAATCACATGAATTACAGCCATAGTGTGTGTGTGTGTGTGTGTGTGTGTGTGTGTGTGTGTGTGTGTGTGTGTGTGTGTGTGTGTGTGTGTGTGTGTGTGTGCGTGCACTTTGGCTTGAAATAAAAGCATGGGTGTAGAGATAGATAGAAGTGCTCATGCTAACTAGCAGCCCCTGTGTTTATTCCAAGTATTTAGATCACTATTAGAGCGAGTGCGTCAGAGGAACATTTTCCAAAGTCACCGCTTTCCTGGCGGCTCCTCTCAAAGGATTCAAAGTTTAAAAGAGGCACTGGAGCAAGTTGCAAATAGCGCAGCGTACACGTACTATTCTGTGGAGATCTCGTGCTGTAGGTGAGCTGGTGAGCCTGGGAGGCAATAAAATGATTAACTGCAAGCACGTGCACCCACAATGCAAATAACACGGAGGATTAAAGATGTGTTTGTGCGGTGTCTACTCTTATCTTTACGTGTCTATGTGATATTCTGATAAAGTGACAGTGTGTGTGTGTGTGTGTTACCTGAGTCACAGATTAAAGACCAGCTGTGCTCCCCATCTGTCATTTTATCGTTGAGCCTCACCATAGACCAACAGGCCGGACCAAATAAGTCAATCATAAACCCTCATCATCCCCCTTTAAACTCCACCCTTCAACCTTCAACCACAACCAGTGTGTTCACACTGAGGGAAACAGTCAGCACAGGGGATACGTTTAAAGCTGCGCACTGAAGACAAGTCAAAGAGGAAGTGGCTGTACAGAGGAGCTTTTCATGGCATCAGTCTGTGATCAAAGATTTGAACTTTTTCAAGCTGTTAAAAGCTGAAAAAAAAATGAAAAAAAAGTATCTTTACATCATAAAATGAGTCCGATCAGGGAGCGAGAGAAAAATTCTGATTCCCACACTCAATGAGCTGCGTGACGTACAGAGGAAACTGTCCACGGACTCCATATTCAGGCCAGATTAAAGAGAAAAAAGCATCAAGACAACTTCATATTAATGCTCAAGAAATCAGTGATTGATCTACGGCTGTGTGTGTGTGGAGGTAAAATGTCCGACGGTCCACGGAGACGAGAGGGCAGAATACTAATCAGCTAAAACTAAACCGGTCTGTGAACTGTCTGTGTCTCTGGGGGATTTAGTGATGATCTGACTGTTCTCGTCATCACACACACACACACACACACACACACACACACACACACACACACACACACACACACACACACACAGATGTCCAGATCACATGAGAGCATGGCTGGTATTAATCACAGTCAGTCGACTTTACGAATCAGCATTTGTACTGCATGACTTTATACGTGTTAGTGTTTGTGTGTGTGTGTGTGTGTGTGTGTGTGTGTGTGTGTGTGTGACACCAACACATTTGATCATAATGTCACACCTGCATGTTCTTACAAGCCCTCATAGCTCAGATTAAAAAAGAAAGCAAAGAGAAAAAGAGGGAAACACAGGAAGGAATAGACCAGAAAACATCTTGCAGTTTTCTGTGATGAAAGATTTAAATAAAGTTATAAGTCCACAGTCTACTCATGACCTGACGATGGAAAATAGTCAGGACAGTTTTTTTTAATTTGAAGTAAAACCCACTATAAGTGTGAGGCTGAACAGCAGGACTGAAAACTCCCTGGAGATCAACCATCACTGAAATAGACATTCACCTGTTTCCATTACATATGTAGGTCAGCGGACCATCTCCACTTGCAGGTGTGCTGCTTTGTTTGGTGGTTTTAGGATTTTAGGGGTTATATAAATAATAATATTGATTATTTATGAGCATTTGTGTATGATTATTTAACACCAAAGTGCCGCAGTCTGTACTTGAGCACTGACGTTTGTTGGTACAATGGCAGCAGATTAATTTAATCCCAATAGATATATGTATATATAAACAGTATGAACACAGTTTCACAAAGGAGATTTTAGCTTTCAAAATCCACACACTCTCCTGCCACCAAGCCGACCTGTCCTGCTGAATCACTGTTTGTCCTCTTTGATAAACTATTGAAGAACTGGGAGAAAGTGAAAGAGCAGAGGAGAGGAAAGAGTAACCTCGGTGCTTCCGTCAGCTGTACAGAGAAATTCATTAGCCTGGTTTTCACAGAGCACATCTCGGTAGGGAACTGGGACAATACATCCGCTTTACCACAACGTACACGTGTCTACCAGCCTCGATTGTACCCCGATGACGACCCAAAATTACAAATATGATCTGTTTTCCCACGGTATTAGAGCTGGGGAAATCTTTGGGGTCGCATTAACGGCTGCTGCAGTTATTGTACTCAGTGAAGTCAATGCGGGATAGATGCACTGCAAGAGGCCATTGTTGTGGATTTCCCGTGGATAAGCACTCTTTTGTCGTCGAGGGAGTAAATTTACACACTGTGAATACTTGATTCTTGGTGTCCGCGGTGTGCATCTGAGAAGGAGGGACTACAGGGGAGGCGGCTGATGGTCACATGACCCTCCCCATGACTTGATCTGACGCTGCACTCGTGTCACGTTGTTTTAGATGGTGAAAAGAAACAATTTGGTAGATTTCAGGACGGTAGCTGCTGTGAGAACAAAAGACGTCAGTGACTTCACTAGTCAGTCCTTTAAAGTAGGAAGTTTGCAAACTTCCTTCACAGAAGAATGCAGCACAGTGTGAAGTCTCTGTCTCTCACTAACAGTATTGTCTCCAATATCAGGAAAACAAATCCTAAGTAACAAGCTGATAAATTGACACCTCATGTAGGAGGGTAAAGACACACAAAGTCTCGCTGAATCCGGCAAATACCCATAAATACACAATTGGGAAATATCTAGGAAGTGGTGAAGAAAAGCAACTCCTCAGTTAAACATGTCTGTGTTTATATGAGTACCCAGGTTATACTAAGTGCCTGCATTGATCTGTGGACACTCAGTTGACTTTAAATCAAAGGCAGTGGGCACTTGTGAGTAAATAACACCACTCGGCTCTTACAGTGTAAGAAACCAACCGGAGATTCAAGGACATCTTAATCAGGCTCAAAACATCCAGTCAAAACAGCCTTTCAAACACATCTGCACACATCTATAAAACTCTATTGCTTTTTTCCTCAAATGACAAAAGGAGCTTATGCCACAGAGGATCTTACTCAGCACGTGTTTGTGCATGTGGAAGGCTTTTTGCTGTATAGTCCAAAATGAGTACAAGATAAGAGCTGAGCGTATATACTGTCCAGATGTTGCAGAGCCACTAATCTTTGCATGAGGTAAATACAAGCTAAAACATATGGCATGGGATAAAATAGGGAAAAAAAACAAAAACCCACTGGTGGTCTGTACATCTACATAACTGAGAAATTATGCACATTTTTGTGTCTAAAAGTTAGATAAGAAGATTGATACCATGTCTGTCTGTTAAATATAAAGGTACAACAAGGGGATGATTATGTTATTTTAGCAAAAAGACTGAAAGCAGGGGAAAGTGCTCGCATGGCTCTGTCCCGCAGTCACAGAGATTCAGCTGCTGGCTGCAAGCAACGTAAAATCCATTGACTCATACACCTACAAGCGACCCACACCTTAAGTCATGCAGAGCATTTGTATAATGGGCCCTGTGGGGTTTTTTGTTTTCCTTCAGGAGACAACACCAAAACCTGCCAGTTGAGTGTACACGTCTCTTTCGCCTCCTGCTGCCAAGTAATGTCGTCTACTTATCTCTGAGGAGATCAGAGAAAAATGCTTTTTCAATCTCTTCCTCCAATCTGTTTGTTTCTCAACTTTTCATTCTCTCCATCTCGTTAATGGGAAAGCACTCCTCCGCCTTGCCGAATGTTTGTCCTACAGACACTGCTTCTTAATGGTGTTCATTACACTGTTTGTGTTGCCAGTAATCTCCCCTTCACACACACACACCATCCATCCATCCATCTTCAGCCTCCGTTTGTCCCCTCAGCATAAACCCAAAACGTTGGCTGCGTTTATCCACGAGCATGCTGGGAGGAGTTTAGTGACATTAACTTACAGGATTTCTGGGTACAAAAATTCACACTACAGTTTTAATAATTCAGCAGTTTTGTAAATGTGTAAATCTGCCAGAAGCTGGCCTCAGGACAGTTTTCTTTGTAGTGTATCATTAGCTGTCTAGGTTCCTGAGATCCTCGCTCAACTATGCCACCATGGAGCAAGGCCAAATGAAGACACAGGGGGACTGAATGAATGTGAAAGCAATGAGGAAGAAAAATATTTGGGGAAATGAAAGCCATACCTGAATCAGCTTCTTCATTCTTGCAGGCTTCTGTCAGAGAGAAACTAGAGGCATGCTGTCATCGCGGTCCTGCTGACTGTAGGTCTTTAATAAGGCCTTACTGCCTGATTATTCATGTCTGCCTGACCTTTTTCTAACTCTGTTCTGTTTGCCAGTGGAGCTGACTTCTCAGTAACTGGTCCACCCTCATGGTTGCTCTAACGGATCCAGGCTCCAGGGACGTTTGATCATCATGTGATCAAGTGATAGGAAACTGCACTCAAATCCGACTTTAAGTCTCTCCCTCGAGCCTCACTCTGTTTGTTTCATTTAAGCCTCCGGTTTAAAGCAACTTTTGAAATACTCAAGTATTGCTGTTTTCTACCAGGGTGCTATGACACAAACAGTGAAGCTGCTCTGAGTCTGTTAACAGGAACTGTGGAGTTCAGCCCATGTGAAAATAGTGGCATAAATCTTCTGTAGCTCTGCAAGGAGCTACATGAAATCAAACAAATTACCTCAAGTGATGTCACTTGGGCTAAAGACTACAAGTACCAGGCCTCTGGATAGCTGAGCCTTTATTAGTCAGAACACAACATTCACACATCTCGCGCTGCACTGTGGAGCGCCAGGATCTGACGAGGAACAACGAACGGAATAAAAAAGACAGTCTCTTCTATATGAATCTGATGCATTGGTTTTGATCCTTTCGTTTTTAACTGTATAAATTCAGTTACATTTGGACAGAAGGGATGACACAATGAGGCAGAGTAAACGCAAACCTGGACCACAAGAAGTTGAGACCAGTGAAACTTTTGCTGGTTTTCAAAGCATCTGCTGACGTCCTGCAAATAAGTTGTGTTCAGCTGAGCTGTGCTTCACTGCTCTGTTCTGCTGTGTTACATTGGCACACGTCCCCATGAATCCTGCTGCCCTTCCATGTCAATTAGGAAGACAAGAACACACACACACACACACACACACACACACACACACACACACACACACACACACACACACACATTCAATGCGAGTGTAAGAGGCGGCAGGAAAGGAGAAAATGACTATATGGTCCGTTTGTTCTTTATTATCTCCTTGACAACCACCCTCTCTCCCACTTCTGTCACATTACTACGTCTCACCGTCATCTTCTTTTTACTTGGTCCCTCACCCACCATCCTCTCAATCTTTGCTCTGACTCTTCAGCTCCTCTTTTTCTTTAACTCTACCTCTTTAACAGTAGAACACAGAGAGCCATATTATTTTACGGTCAATTATCAGGACAGCACAGCAATAGAAGCAACTTGTTTGAATAATTTTTGCATTGGGGGTAAGTATGAATTCCCAAAACTTTTAGACAACGACTGAGAGTATCACATATCAGCGGGAGGGTAGAAATCACAGGATAATGGGTGATGGGAGCCTAATGGCATCATGTGGTCCTCATGAGACTGGTCACCTGACAGGGGCCGAGCATAACTTCTCTGGAACACTCCTAGTTTCCTTTCAAGTGAAGAACTCAAGTGTAGAAGTGATGTCATGCATAGTCACAATTACAGTTGCGGGAATATGATGGTAAAGTGTCTGTGACTGAAGGATTCTGCAGCTGCAGGACAAAATAACCGACGATGAAACAAAGTGGAGATTTCTTTCTGAGCAGAAATATACATGAATACACTTCGCCTCTGGTGTTGGTTTGTTGCACAAATCCTGGACGAGGTCCAGTCCTCTGAGCGCTGCATCTACTCCAGCACCAACGTGCCCTCGGCTATTTTTAAGATGCTGCTCCAGTTGATTTGGATCTACTGTGTGTGCATCTTTAAGGTCACTTAAAACTTCGGAGGAAATTTACTTTACAGAAAGAAAAGTCCTTCTTCCCAAGATCAAATGATCGAAGTCCAATATTTAAACATTTATACATTATATCTTTGATTTTCCTGAGGATAATTAACATGCTGAAACAGTCCGAGTCTGTCTTTGTGCTGTGAATTAATGCTGCAGATTTAGAGCCTGATGCTGGCGGACCACGTGAAAAATACTGTTGGGTTGCAAATTTTAGTGGTGGCCTCTTTTGTTTGTGGCAAGTACACTCAAATATTAATGTGCTGATTATTTATTCATGTTAAAATGCTACACATGGCACCTTTAAACGATTTAGTTTGTCATTTGGGTTCTCTGAGTAATGCTGCACTCAGAGAAATATATTTGTGACCATGGCTCCATTACTTATATTGTTATACTGTGTTATACTTCTCTCAGTTTGTCTCGATCTGTTTCTGCCACCACATTCTCAGAGGCCTTTTTGAACAGCACACAACTGTACTGCAGCTCAATACCGAAGAGCTTCTGGTGTCAGATTCAGGATATTTGAGGTATTACGTGTCCATCACATACTGCAGAATAATAACTTTTTGATCCAGGAGTCATAATTGTATAAATGTAGTCATCATCTTGTCATTAGAAACGTAGAATGAATACATCCATGCAGCCCATTTCGTCTGTAGCTGCAGTGATGTGTGCGCTCAGTATTATATCACTTGGTGCTGCTGCTTTCTCGCAGACTGACAGCGTGACAGTTAGAGTGGTCAGAGAGGATCACAGTCATCTATTTCACGGTGCCTGACGAAGTGCATTGATAATGTTCCAAGATAATCAATGTTGTTTCATGTTTTCATGTTCTTGCCACGAGGCTTTAAAATGTAAGAGTGGCTTTACAGATGTTCCTTTTGAATGTCACTGAAAGGGTTTCAATAAAGATGAGTCTAACTATTGATTACAAATGCCCGGCACTTACAATTCTGTACTGCTATTGTTTTCACAACATAAAAAAGTACAAGTGGTCCTATTCAGATGGTAGCAAATATATACACGAACAACAGCTAAAATCAAAGCTGAAAGCTTTTCTCTTGTTCCTTCATGGAAGTCTAAAGAGGGACGCCACTCACTGACGTATCGAAGGATTTAATGCCCCTCCTGCACTCAAAAAAAGAAATAGGTTAAGTCTGTATACAAAGAAACAATGTTTGAACTTGTCATTGTTTCATTTCAACTTTTGTTCAACTTGGCATTGCTGCAAGACAACCGATATCCAACATGACTATCCAGTGAAACTGAAAAGACTTGGTGTTTGAACACCTCCACAGATTCAGAGGGAACACATGCACGCTGGGACAAAGCAGAGGCAGTGCAAATACACACAAAGGATTGTAATACAGTTCAATACAAGCTTGAAGTTTGTCTTATGCTGTGAAGTCCACAGACGAGAGCTGGTACTTAGGCTGATGCAAAAGAAAAAAAAATAATGATGTCGGTAGATCAGTTTTTATGATTTGTCTATTCTGGATAGTCGCGTCAGAACATTAATCTTAATTGAACCCATCGGAAGATGTCAAACAAAGACAACCTCTTTCTTGCAAGCAGGCAGAATTTGGCTTCACTTCCTGTTAACATACAGTTAGAGGTGAGTGCAGCAAACCAATAATCCAAATAGTCGATCGTCCTCTGATGTTTTCCTGTTAATGCTTCAAACGAAGCGAAGTGAAAAAGGGGAGACATTATGGCTAAATGGAAGAGAGGGCGGCGGGATGTCCGTAGTGCACCATCAGCATTTGGGAAGAGGGGTGTACACTCTCACTTCACTTTTCTTTCTGTCTCTGACACGGGGGCCGTGGGGAATGCAGTGTTCCAGCAGAGAGTCCACCAGCGATCATTCCCTGAGACAGGGAGAACATTAAGGTGTACCTGCCCCCCATCAGCACTTTCGCTGGAGCTACGTTATTATGATGACCCAAGTTCAAACATCTCTCTCCATCTCTGTATCGGTCTCTCTCTTTGGCGAGAGGCCTCTATGCACCATTAACCCCGGGCTATCCATCATCTGTCTCCTTGTTCAATGAGCTGTTATACACTGTTAATGCTACTGCAACGACATTGATGCGAGCCCTTAATGGAGCTCACGCTCTTCAGCGGGTACTGTTGGGGCAGTGTGAAGAGGTGCCACACTGCTTTGAATAGGAAGGGTAGGGGAACTTTATGTCAACGTTTTTGAGAAAAGGAAGTTGCTTTATATATATTTTTTTATATGTTATTTTTGCTTTTATTCTTGCAAGTGTTTCCCTCTATTCTTGATTTTCTTAGCACAAAGTTTTACTCCAACTGACCTTGAAGAATTACTCAAATAAAACAACATAACCAGTCGTGTGTAACTGGTGAAGGTGGATCACAAGTAGGAATTCCTCTACAAGCCAAAATAGTTGGGGACTACTGCATTATATTACAATGCATATATATTCATTTGCTTGTTATTTTCTCAGTTAGTTGTCTGGTTGGATCTATACTCATTAACTTATAACTTAAATGACTAATTTACTTCCCACCACAGTGTTTCTAGTGAGTCCAGGATTCACTCCGGCGACAAACAGCAACCAGTCAACAGTGAATCAATCCCAAGACCAAGTGGCTTAGTGAGAGCCTGTAAATCCGTTCGGTAAAGAGGTTAACCCTGTTGCACTTTGTAGATTGTGGACAGAATGGATGAGCAGGTGTTTCATGATTAACATGAGGCAGAAAACCTGCCGATGCCGGTGAAGCACGCTTCAAAATAAAAGACTGACTTTTCTGACATCAAAGATTAACTACACATTCAAACTCCGCTAATTATATCCAAGACAGCAGACAAAGTAGTAGTCACGTCTTTCATAATATGTTTGTCTGGTTCCATAAACCTCTCTTAAGAGTCTAACTAGTCCAGGGACACCGATAGGTGCTTGACCAATTTAGCTTAGCTTCTCGGGCGTCCTCAGGAGACATTAAAGGTTTTAATTTTACTATTAGTGTCTTCAAATAACCTTTTAATTAACAGAATATAGCTGTCCTTCTGCACTTTTGTGTGTGCACTTTTGGGGGAAAGTGTGTCAGACAGTCCCCATATAACCACAAAAAAATGAAGATAGGGTGAATTAATTATCAAGGACTCATGCATGACTTAGACACCTCCTGCATTAATACCTCATGAAATCTTTTTTTTTTTCCGCTACAGCAGCATACAGAAGCAATAAGATAATAATAGAATAACAAAAAAGTATAAGTTTATAACATTTGTCTGCTCCATATTTGGATGGAGACCCTCTGGAGTCCCCTAAAGCAGCGCCGGGTGTCCCTGAACCCCACAGTGAGCTGCCCTGCTGTGGAAGACTCCACAACAAGCTACACAATCATCAGTCCACATTGTCAGCCAGTCTGCTTATGAATTATTGACAACTAGACAGAGCCAAGGAGTTCATGTGATCTGCTGCCCTCTGCGTCACCTGGCTTCTACTGTATTCCACCTCCCTACTTACCAACCTGCATGAATAACACTATAGAGGCAGCAATATGATCACCAAGCACTATTTGCGTCCTCTAAACATTTATTCTTGCCTCATATGCACAGATCAGATCACATGCTTCACGTACAGCCTGCAGGAAAACATACCCACCAAACAGAAAACAAACCAGGTGCAATGCAAGCGGGAGGTGTTCAGTGATTGGTTTAGATTGGGAAGGATAGCTGTAAACTGGATTAAGTGGGTGAAGGTATTGTGAACACCAGTAACCCTTTAATCCACTATGTGAAGGCAGGAAGCCAGAGGGAGAGGAGGGGAGAGGCACTTCCTGTCAGGAGAGGAATGCAGCCTGGCAGCTTTCACACACCTTTACACTCAGACATGATATCTCTCGTTTGTTTATTTTTCAGCTGGTTTTCATTTACAGCTCAAAAGTAGTGACATTTAATTCGTTCAAACTAAAATGTAAGGAATATCTTCATATAACAAATTTGAATAAAAGATCCAAAATGTCACTTTTAGGTTAAATTCATGGAGATATCAGCAGCTGTGCACTATAGTGCCCTCACTAACATTGATTTCTTTATACGACTAACAAGGCCACATTTAGTTGATGGTAAAAACACAATCAAGAGAATTGATGGAAGCTCTAAAAATAATAGATTTTCTTAGACGGAAATTACTTAATCACTTGATTTCACAAGTCAAATAATCAATCAATAATCATAATGCAGATATATTACTTTTGCATTACACATGATCTATATGTGTATGTCTGGTTTTAACAAAGGCTAAGTTTGTGCCTCTCGTGTATTAATAATACTTTCAAATCACCCAGTGTTGTTCGGAAAAGTGAAATACTCAGTGAGCATCGAAAAGAGCAGTAATAAGTATTTTTAAACAGTTTCTAATCCAATTTTTTTTTAAGAAGATTGCGTACTTATCTCTGTGAATGTAGAAATTAAACTTCTGTCAGGACGCACTGTTGCTTTTTATGTGGTAAAAGACAATAATTCTCAGCCTGCAGCGGGTCTTTTTCAGAAAAATGAGGACACCGCAGGGGAGAGAGGAAAATAAAACAAGGGTATCTAATAATGATAATTTATATACTGTACTGTAAGGAAAACAGTTCAGACCACAAAACAAGCATTTCTCCTGCTGCAATAAGAGAGAGATGGTGTTTTGTTGTGGCTGCTGGCTGCACCAACAACATGCAACAAAAAGACTCGACAGCACTGAAGGCAATTTAAAAAGTTCATAAATACAACTTTCAAAGCATAAAACTAACCGGAGAAGAAAACACATGAGGGTCAGTGAGGCAGCCGAACGAATACAGTACGAGTACATGAAGTCTCTACGTGCCACTGTGATTGCATTTTGTTCTCACTCCGCCCGGACAGGACAGACAAACACAAAAATGACAACTGTGCACGTTAGACTTTTAAAGAGAGCTACTGGCTTACATAACATCCGCGAGTGAAGAGACTCGCTTTCAACGCCACGATCCAATGCAGTGCAACTGGCACAAAGTGACCTCAGTTCAACACGGTCATGTCGCTCATAGTCAGATCAAAGTTTTGTCATGAATGCGTGAAGAATATTTAGCACTGCTTCCACAGATGCATGACAATGCTGATGACGTCGTTTTGTTTAATTTCTGCAAATATTGCTTCCATCACCGCTCGCCTCAGAGACAACAATACAACTGTATGTCGGACAGTCTTTTCAAACCGAGGTTTCACAGGTAATAACACAATGTTGGCAGAAGAGCATCCGTTTATTTCTGAGATGAATAAACTTGGAATAAAAAATTAAACAAGTTTCTGGTAAAACGTTATAAAATATGTTCTTTTGAATTAATATTTCTGCACATTCAGTTTTGTAATATTTTGTGTTTGGTACACAATTATTAACAGATGTATTTTTTTTTCTGCATCCCATTCTGATTATTCGACCGCTGCGGGTGAAAATTAATCTTATTATATTTTTTGCACGTTTTAAAAATGTTATCAGAGACATTTATTAACTTAGAAATTTTGTTGGAGGTATTTTTTTTTAGTCTGCTTCATTCAATTTGGACTAATCTCAACGTGTCCAGAAGGATCTCAAATAAACATGTAATACAAATGGTTTGAAAGCTTCTAAAGCAGGAGAAATGATAAAAAAAAATTAAAAAAAAGCTGATAGTGCAAATTTTTTGATTTGTCCATTTGCGCTGCATTACAAACACTTTTGTATTATTACACATTTACCAACCTCTCCATACTACAGGTACTGTGAGACGCATGTTCTTCACCATTTTCCTCCATTTAAAAAAAATAAAAAAATAAATATGCATGAGAATTCCTTGGTAAATGGATATAACATGACTTTTTAAATAAAGCCTGAAATTACAATTCCTTTTATTTTACAGATATGGTCAGAGAGAGAGTCCTCCATCCTACCTGGCTCCCAGTGTTGACTGATATTTCATAAAAGCCCAGTATTGACAAACAGATGAATGTTCCTAACCCTTAATCTTAAGTATTCAGCAGTCTCTATGCATCTGGATTTATTTATTTTTTGCAGCAGCAGCAGCAGCAACCCAATCAATTTAACCCCCCCGGAGCCATTTGTCTAAAGCAGTTATCCAGACCAATTACAGCAGCAGACCTCATCAGCATCCCACGTCCTACCAGTCACATGCTCCTCTCCGCATGCCTCTCACTACACGGCTCCATTTCACCCTCCACACAGCAGGGGTTTTACTTAATCAGCCATTTGCAACAGTTGAGGGGGGGAAGGCGTGCGTGTAAGCCTCAACTGAGCACGGAGCCGGGGTATAAACCTCACTGGCTCTCATGTGAGCAGGGCCTGCTCTGTCTGGATTATTGTCAAACACATTACCGTGGAGCCTAATGCAACCCGCATCCCTCCAGACCGGCTGCTGCACTGCTGCCCATCGATTTGACCAGCAGGGAGAAAACAACGGGATTACATAATTCATGTGGGGCTCTTCCATTTGTAGTCCTACTCTGGTAGGGAGTCGGCATAATAAATGAGAGTGAGTGAGTGGTTGTGGTAATTGATGCTTATTTTTCATTTCTTGGCATGTTGTGTCAGGAGCAGACATGTAACCGTCCTCACATTACACCTGGTGACTCCACCTTTCACTGATTTAAGTCCTGGTCTGATTTAAAATGGTGTGCTTGAACAGTATGTGCCAAAATACTTGAATTAATAATGTAATTAATAAATACTCATTTATATTTTTGTGAGACAATACTTACCTCGACATGTGTTGGTATATAAATAATTCAAAGTAAGGAAGCCTTATATCACCAAAGGGCACTGATATCGACACATTTACAAACATTTTCAACATTTCTCGGGATTGTTTATCCGGAAAAGATGGCTCATTTCCGGATTAAAACCAAACCAAGGAAAACAAGAACTAAAACGAAGAGAAAAAGTTGTCAGTGCCATCGGCCGGTGAGCGTCTTCCCACTTCCTCATCGAGAGGGGAACTTAATCCGGATGAGTCGCTGCTTTGACGGAATTTGAAACCAACAGGGACAAAAGTTGAGACTTTTCTTTTTCTGTGTCGGTTGTCAGATAATAAACGGACATTATGACTGACAGGACGGAGTGAAAACTCACATATCGGTTGATGAGGGTCCGCAGGGTGCTGACATCCATCCCCATCCTGTTCCTCTTTCCTCCGGACGCGTCTTCTTCACTCTTTGCTCTAAAGGCTTCCTTGGACTCGTGAGGCGCTATCTCCTGCTGGACTCTCCTCCTCTGCCCATGACTTTCTCTCCTCTCTCTTCTTCCTGCGGTCCGACAAGGCAGCTGTGGACCTGCGCTCACCTCCGCGGACCGCGTCGGGCTCCGGTAGTAACAGGGGGGAGGAGGGGAGGAGGAAAGGGGGGGCGGTCTGCACGGCTTTTACTACACTTTTTAATCCAGTTCATGCATGCACAGACAAGTGGGCTGCACCTCCTCAACGACTCGGCCCAAACTGATATCCACCTCTCTCGCGCTCCCTCTGTCTCTCTGCACGTGTACTAATAATCTCCTTGTCTCACGCCGCCGGCCAAAGGAGATTTTCTTTCGCCTACGTCATAGGAGCCAGGTGGTGGTGGTGGTGGTGGTGGAGAATGGCGCATGCGCACTCTATTTTGCGTTTGGGGTGTAATTGATTTGACGCGTCAATTTAAATAGAGGAGATCGATTTGTTTGGGATGTAACGGAGTATATTGATCCAAGAAGTAATGAACCAAGTACCATCTGAAGGTTTTTGTACACTAATGGAAGGGGTCCATTTAAAACAGATTATACAGCTACCCAACGCACGTCACTCATGCTCTTTTAGACTATAGAAACACAGTACAGTATATATATATATATATATATATATATATATATATAATTTTTTAAACTGTTTTTACTCACGTAAGTTCACAATAACTCATGTTTATCAGGGTTTTTTATTGGACTAATTTCTAACTTAGACTAAGCAGAATCACTATGAAAGTCTGACATCTGAGTTTTGCTTTTTCAAGAAAAATATGTCTTTAAATAATTGTCTTTATTATGTAAACTAGTTAATTCTGGAGATATAGTGGGCCTCTAGTTTGAAAATGTTAATTGTTGGAGCACTCCGAAGGATAGGAACCAAAATCGTCGATGCTTCGTTTCAGGGTGGAATTATTTTCATTCATTCGTCCATCCTCTGTTTCCTGGAGACGCTTTTCGGCGGGTTCTGTTGAAACACAAGAGTGAAGGTTACCATAGTAATAACAACCTTTTCCGGTTCAGGCCTTCAGAATAAAAGTCTTACGTTTTCGAAGCGCAGAATAAAACTGACTGAAGCTTGCTTTGTTGGGTTTGTTTTTAGTCCACATTTATCTTCAACCGTTTTTCTTTGTGATTTAGTTAATCTCAGTTAGTCTATTGTAACAGTGCCTCTTGTTCAGCTTGTAAAAACTTCATTTTTACGTGATAAATTCGGTGCTCGTATTTTGAATGGACGACGTTTCCGGTTGTCGTTCCTCCTTCGTCCTGCCAGCTTGACTCAGCGTGTCAAAATGGCGTCGATCGAAGTGGGAGACTGGAGTTAGTTGATATTATTCGGTCGCATTTCATCATTTCCCGGGAAATACACGAAACGTTAGCCGCGGACAGCATGGCCACTCTGGATCAGAAATCACCCAACGTCCTTCTCCAAAGCCTCTGCTGCAGAATAACCGGGAAAAGCGAAGGTACGCCGGTTGAACGCCAGCTCATACGGTCCTCTCGTCAAAGCTAAGCTCGCTCACGGATTACACTCGTTCTCGTCGACGAAACGTTTCACACACGACGTGAAGACATCGGCTGGATCTTCGACGTGTCCCGGAAAATTCGGCTCACATATTAAACACCGGACAGACGTGATTTCATAAATAAGAGCGGTTTCCGACACCGTGCGCCGACTCGCCCCGGTGTGTTTGAGTGACGGGATGTCGGAGAAAACGCTTGAAGTCTCACTGGAAGTCTTTCGGATATTCACCGACCTGAATTACAACATAATTCATGTCTTAACGGCTTTTCTAGTTAAATATCAGATTTAACGCTTTCTATTAAAGCCGATTTATTTCTGCGTAGACGCTGCTCATCCCGGTACCTCCGGTTGGCACCGGGATGCACCGTTATCTTCCGTCTGATGACGTGTTCTGCTGTATTTCCATGCTGTTATTTTGATTTGTTTGAACATGGCTATTGGATGCACTCGTGTATTGCTGGCAGCAGACCTGCTTAGATGCGAGGCGTCTTTGATGGAAGACAGCAGCAAAGCTCTCCACAAATATCGCATGATTACGAGTCATTGACGTGATTTACTCTTCGGGCTTTGTTGACAGACAAGTTTTGCTCCACCTGTTAATTCACAATCCTTTTATTAAACACCAGCATCCTGCGAAGTTAAAAGTGTCACACTTTGCTTTCACAACTGTTTGAAAACATCAGGAAAATGTTCATTATTGTTGGTTTGCATGGCATGATGACCTTTATTTGATGTTTGTTTTCCCAGCTGAAGTTGCCCACCAGTTCCAGTATGCTGTGCGAGTCATTGGCAGCAACTATGCTCCCACTATTGAACGAGACGAGTTCCTGGTGTCGGAAAAGATCAAGAAAGAATGTAAGTCGACTAAAGCTGCACAGAGAGTTGATCACTAACGAGTTTAATAATCAATTCATCATCTTCAGTCCTTTTTTTAATTAAAATAATGCAAAAAAAACCCCGTCAGATTCCATCTTGTAAAATGTTAATAATTTCTGGTTCCTTAAGTCCTCCGGGATAATAAACTAAATATCGTCTGGTTCTGGACTCTTTGATCGGGACAGAACAAAACATTTCTGGGTCCTTTGTCTGTGGTTGATCCACCCGGTAAATGCGATCGCCTCGGTTGCTGTCAGATGTTTTTTTTTTTATGTATCCCTATCGGCATTTGCTGTTTAATGCTGGAGTCCCAATTTACTTTTATAGCAGCCAAGGTTGCACCATTAGTGGGAAAACAATTGATCCAAGCTTCGATGCTGAAAATAGCACACTTACTGTATTCTGTATTTTGTGGGGTTGTGTGAAAAATGTGAAAGCGATGTCTGGATTTCTGTTGTTAACGTGATAAAGTCAGAACAAGTTTAACTTGAATCACAGGATTTCAAGCAATGTAGAGTAGGTTTCATGTAGTTCTTAAAATAAGTTAACACATTCAAGTTATGAAGTTCAATACTGTAGAAGTACAGAAAGATATTATGCTTTCCTGTTTGTTTTTGTGTTTTTTTTTCACTCTGCAGATTTGAATCCCAAATACATAATAATGTTTGTGGAGAGGTTTCTTTTCATTATTCAGTCTGAGAACTTTTCCAGCTTTGATGTTTGCTTGTATGTAAACGAGTCAGGAGTGCCGGAGACACTCGGCTAACCTCCTTCATGCTGTTTCAGTGCTGAAGCAAAGGAGAGAAGCGGACGCTGCTCTGTTCTCAGAGTTGCATAGAAAACTTCAGACACAGGTTGGTGTTTGTGTTTCTTTCAGATCTGAACTGTTAACTTCTGAACCAGAAGTAAAACTGATGAAACAGTTTTCCACTTGACTCAGGACAGAGCATATTTATATGATACATATGCCTCAATTATACTTAGATCAAGCATTTTAATAGTTATATTTAATTACACAGGAATAGTGAATTTGTTCATATATTAATTGACTATATTTGTCTTCAGTGTAAGTTTCCATACGGATGATAATCGTGTTTCTTCTCTGCTCTTATTTTGACGGTTTGCCAGGGTGTTCTCAAGCATCGCTGGTCCGTCCTCTACCTGCTGCTCAGCCTCTCTGAAGACCCCCGCAAACCATCCAGCAGGGTGAGGGACACACACACACACACACACACACACAGAATCTTAAAATATTTTTTAGATTACATTTTTAAGAAATTGTTGAACTCCCTGTCTGTCCCTCTCAGGTTGGAAACTATGGGGCACTGTTTGCTCAAGCCCTCCCCAGGGACGCCCACTCCACCCCGTTCTACTGCACCCATCCCCAGAGCCTGGCCTTGGGCTACGGCGACAGGAGCGCGGGCCTGTCAGCCAGCCTTGGAACCAGCGGGATCGCCAGTCTCGGAGTCTACACGCTGAACGGACCCACTCCGACACCACAGTCGCTGCTGGCTGGGTGAGCATTTTCATAGGAACTTGTATAAATTTCTACTCCGTTGGGATTTTGTCGGTCACGATATAATCCTCGCACGTTGCAGGCAGTTTTAATGGCTCCTAATGGATAAACTTCATTAAGTGCACTCAGGGAAACTCTGCTGTGAACTTCAGCCGAACCGACACTAAATGAATCAACATCTGTAATAATGTAATAACATCTGACGGTCTGAAGATTTTCCATCTTCATACCTGATCCTCACTTTTCAGCTTGTGTTTAAGCCGGTTCAATCGAAAGGCTCAGGGGAATGCAGGGATACTATTATGGGATGTTCATCCAGAGACAAGAAGCATCAATTAGCACCAGAAAACGAACTCGCCTCTCAGTCAGACCTCTTGTAACAGTTTTTATGAGGCATTATTAATAATGGAGGAGTCCTTCACTTACGAATGAGCAGTGAGCTGTCTGGCCTCACCTTTGGGTCGTAAAAGGGCAGGTACTCACTTCAAGACATCAAAAAAGCTCCCATTGCTTTGCATACTGTGTGGGTGAAGTCACTTTGAAATGCCACACATTCTTGGTAGCATTTCATCTGATTGAGATGCTTTTATTTTGTACATTGGCCCCTCCACGTTTTCTTTGAATAATAACATATCACATGTGACCAGCAGCCATACAAATGAACAAAGACGAGACAAAAACAAGTAGTCAGACCCTCATGAGAACAATGAATGTGTGTGTTTCAGTCAACCTCCTCAATCTGCAGCTGGAGGCGGTCAGTCTCTGGGCTCTCGGTTAGCCTGGACTCTTCCTGTAAGCTCCTCCCCTTCCTCAGTTCTGGCCCCGCCCACTACCCGGCTACCCTTCGGGCCTCCACTTCCCTCCACAAGAGTTGTCCGTCCTCGCCGAGACGGCGACCCAGCCGGTGAGTGACAGTGCCGGCACGTAGTGCATCACATTGGACAAGTTGTGTGTATATATTTTGATTGAGGTCCCCAATCAGTTTCCATTGTGTTGACTTCTTAATCTCTTCTGTCCAGTTGTCTTAAAAAGCTTATTTAATTTATATGTTTGTCCCAGAAATGCAGAGAGCATGAAATCATGAAGTTTATGTGACTCTTAGTTACCTCAAACTAATAACACAATCTGTGTCTGCTCTACACACTGAATTCTCCGTCCTCTCGTCCTCTGCTGGTGCAGGAGAGGTGAGCGAGGCGGCGCTGGTGCGGGACATCCTCTACGTCTTCCAGGGAATCGATGGCAAGTTCATCAAGATGAACGCCCAGGATAGCTGCTACAAAATAGACTGCAAGGTACATGCACCTGCATCGAGCCTGCATCCTCTCATGACTTCAAGGACAAACACAAGATGAAGAGACGGACATTTTCAGGAGGACCTTTAACCACTCAAAGATCACTCAAAGATCACTTTTTCTTATTAGGCAGATTTGAAGTAATATCCAGAGTAGATGATATGATATGAAGGCAATTGTCGCTGATTGGATGTTAAAAGAAAGATCCAACAGATCAATATGAAGCTCTTTGGCTCTCAGCCACTTCGACCTCGGCTTTCTATTCTTTTGTCTGTCCGGTCAATTTCTTGTATTCCCCCACTCCTCCACTTTGTCATATTATCAATAGGAAGGCCAGAGATGGAACTAGTCCCATAGTCCCGTATTCACTGTTGTACTAAACATAGATTGGTGGTCAATCTGCTGCAGACACCGTCCTGATGGAGAAGGAGCCACTCCGATAAATTAGCCAAGGACGGAGATATTTTTATTTTTGCTTTGGCCACTTAACCTTTCTGTAAAGCTCCCTGGGCAAAAGGTTTCGTTAGGCGGTTGAAGATTGAATCCATCATTAAATGAAAACTCTTCCCAGCCTGTTGCTGCGAGAAAGCCATTCCAGTTAGAGTCGGCGAATTACGTGACCTCCGGTAATCTCTCTGACTTAACTCTGTCGTGGCTTTCGGGAGGAAATTTGTGATGCGTGATACTTGCTAAAAGAGTGGTTCAGATTTTTATATAACTATAATCATGCCTCCAAAATCTGTGGAAGATGACTTACTGAAAACATAAAACATCCCTGTGGGTCTATGTGTTGTAATGTTTGCTGTTCCCCAACAGGTGGTGCTGTGCAAGTCCCTCAGGGACACCAGCAGTAGACTGGCTGAACTCGGCTGGCTCCACAACAAAGTCAGGAAGTACACCGACGCCAGGAGTCTGGACCGGGCCTTTGGACTGGTTGGACAGGTGTGTCTCCGTTTGTATTAACTGTGTTTTTGTACCTGAACCTCCACTAACGCTCCGTCCTCTCTCCTCAGAGCTTCTGTGCCTCGCTCCACCAGGAGCTGAAGGAGTACTACAGGCTCCTCTCTGTCCTCCACTCACAGGTACACGGGTCAGATTCATGTGGTTTAATTCCCCCCTCTGCTTCTGATCACTGGTTCTTGAACTGTGTGCGTGCTGTAGTTGCAGGTGGAGGATGATCAGGGTGTGACCGTGTTCACGGAGAGCAGTTTGACTCTCAGGAGGCTGCTGGTGTGGATGTACGACCCCAAACTCAGACTCAAAATGCTGGCTGCCCTCGTCGACTTCTGCCAAGGTGTGTGTGTGTGTGTGTGTGTGTGTGTGTGTGTGTGTGTGTGTGTGTGTTCCATTTAAGAGGTGGGTTCAACAGACTAAATGGAGTTATCAGGTGAACGAGATTGTACCTGCTCTTGTGTGTCATGCAGGTCGTAAAGGAGGCGAGCTGGCTTCAGCCGTCCACGCCTACGGGAAAACGGGGGACCCTCAGATGAGAGCGCTGGTTCAGCACATCCTCAGCCTGGTGTCTCACCCCATCCTCAACTTCCTGTACAGGTGGATATATGACGGAGAGCTGGAGGACACCTACCACGAGGTACACACTCCTCTCTTTTCTCACACACTATAATCACCTGCACACTGAAAAACTGGCGTTGTAATCAGCCCAAATGGAGTTGAACGCTGGCCTCTCTGAGGTCCTTTCACAGAGCAGCCAAGAATTTAATGCTCATTTCTGGAACATTGTTCTCTTCAACTGCTCTGACGTTTGACCCCAATGAGAAGGAACATTACTGAGAGGAGGAGGAGGAATAAAGGAAGAGAGGAGAGGCAGGACAGGCTCTTAAATGAGAACTGATGAGAGGAGTGTAATGGAGACCACGGTGATGGATGTGTCTCCTTTATCTTCTCCCTGCCCTTTCTCTCTTTCTGTTTCTCTTTCCTTCACATTATTTATGTGTCCAGCATTAGCCATTACTTAGCAGTGGACTTTGGCTTTAAGTGCTGTGTTTAGGTGAAGTTACTGGACCGTCCAGGAGCGAAATGAACCAGGAGATCGCACCCAAAAACAGTCTGTTAAAACACACGTGATAAACAACAGCTGTATCTATGACTAAAAAAAACTAAAAACCCACGTAGTCCAGCAGAGATCTGATAAAACGTCCCATTTGTGTATTAATTTGAAACAGACATTTAAAACACATCCTTGAGATAGTGAAATCCCTCGTGAACTCTTATTTGAGCTAATTAGTCTGCTTCATGGAGATGGCTAGAAAGTGACCCTGACAGTTGGAAGCAGCACTCGCAAAGAGCACCGAGCCTTCGGCACTCCCG
>NW_027185382.1:4232500-4275254 GCF_022577435.1 Embiotoca jacksoni | reverse complement strand
TCTCAGTTTCACCTGCAGCGTTTTCACATCTGCTTTCCAAAGGATTTAAACATGCTGATTTTGATTCCCTTTTCTTCACTGCTCCTGGATCTACTTTGGGTCTGGTAAGTCCCTACTTGTCTGGCTTTTACTCACAAATCTTAGGTTTGATCGTTGCCTTTAAAAGCTGCATTTATTTACCACCTTTGTCCTCACTGATTCTAAGACGTGATATGATGCTAAGAGCTGCATGACAGTCTCCTGCTTCCCGGTGTAGTTGGTCCCATGAATCTCCCTCAAATTTGAAAGATGCAGCGTTCACAATGATAAGTTCAGAAGAGGACAACATGCAGCAAACTTTCTTGGTGTCAGAGACTCGTTTTGGGGATGCGAGACGTTGCGGGAAAAGAGCTGCAGAGGAGCGACTTCCCCCTGAAGTTAAACAAGACAAGACATGTTGCTGCCGTAGCCATGTGTGATGCAGGAAGGGTGGCCGGCTTGTTTTGCCTGCGTAAACACAGGCGACTTATTTATGTCACGTGACCATGGAGGGAGAAAACAGGTTGTTTGGCTCCCGAGAGAGTGTGTGTGTGTGTGTGTGTGTGTGTGTGTGTGTGTGTGTGTGTGTGTGTGTGTGAGAGTGTGTGAGTGTGAGAAGGGGAGACACCAGTTGCCGCGTCAGCAGACATCTGTTGTCCTGCTGCTGGCGGGGAAAGCCTAGATGCACACACACACACACACACACACACACACACACACACACACACACCCACACACACACACACACACACACACCATTCCCCCGGCTGATTGTCCTGACCCCGTTCACAGTAACTTTTTGCACACTACTGGGGCGTGCACTGATGAACCACCAGACATCCCCCAACAGCCCTCCCCTCCCTCCCTCCACCCGCCTCCTCCCTCCCTCCCTCACCCACTTGCACACACAAAGCTCCCCAGTACAAAGCGCTGTAAGGACCGTGTTACATATTCATTGCTGCCTCCATCAAAGCCAGCAGGGCTGCTGCTGCATGTGGGAGTCGGCCCGCTGATGTTTTGAAAGATGCACCCACTCACCCTGGAGGGTCGGGAGATGATGATGATGATGATGAGGATGATGATGAGGATGCTCTGGCAGTTGGGGCCACACCAGAGTACTTTTTAACACACAATCTGTAAAAGACTCACATGTAACACGGGCTTTAATAGTGACCAGGGCGCTGCTCACATTTCTGCCTATAAGCACCTCTAACAACAGGATTATAATTCGATTTGTCCGGTTTGTATCCAATTAACTTGTTGTGATTTAGTGAGCAGAAAAACAGGAAACTTGAATTAAAACAAATAATGTAGTAATGGAGACCATGAGCTTATATCTGTGGGTTTGTGTGAGGTCAGAAAAGATGTTTTCAGAGCTTTCTGCCCTCGTGTTTGCACTTTACCATCTTACTCTCAAAGCGCTTTTCAGTTTGCCTCCCGTTCGCCCACCGGCGCCGGCTGAGCTGCTGTCCAGGGACACCTCGGGAAGAACAGGGGATCGAACCGCCGACCTTACGATCAGCGGGCTCCCCGCTCCACCGTGTCCACCGTCAGTTTACAGGAGCAGCAGTGAGGAGCAGCCGCTCCATCAGCAGCAGGATGACTCATTATGTGTTCACGTGTGTTATGGGCGCCATCCGACGCCCACGGTGCTCCATGCCAAGGTCCCAGTCGTAATCACTCCAGCACCGCCATTGTCTGTCTTGGGGTGGCGGGGGGGGGGGGGGGGGGGGGGTGGGGCAGTGAGGCAACACTTTAAGCGCCCCCCCCCCCCCCCCCCACACACACACACCACACACACACACAGACCTGCGAGGACGCTGCCTTGGCATTTGGATTGGAGAGCGGTTTCAACAGCTGTAGCTTAGCAACACAGCGGCTCAGCCACGTTGCTAGGCAGCCCTTTTTTCATAAAATGCACACTCACTCCACCCTGCCCCCCCCTTCTCCACACCCAACAACACCACCCACCCCTCCACCCCCCATCATCACCACCACCTCCTCCTCCTCCTCCTCCTCCCACCAGCTTCAAGTCACTTCCATCACCAGCTTTTGTGCTTTTCATAACGTCCGCAGGTTTACGTGTGCAGAGCTGAGCAGTGACGCCTCCTCCTGGGGGGCGTCCGGTATATCATATATAATATTTTCTGCTGGCAGAGCGCCCCGACGTAGATATACAGATATCCATCCATCCATCCATCCATCCATCCATCCATCCATCCATCCATCCACGCTAGAGCTGATTGGCTTCAAAGCCCCTCAGTCTTTGGTGACTCCACCACGCCGGTGGGAAGAAGCATATGGACCTTAATTACCAGGTAGACTGCAAGAGGAGGAGGGTGGTGGTGGTGGTGGTGGTGGGGGGGAGGGGGGGGAGGGTGGGGAGGGGGGGGGTAAGGGGTCCGTCACACTAACAGCATGGTGTCTTTTTTTTTCTTTAAACAGTTCACCCTCTGTTCCCCTCAGTAGATTAATGGGCTGTGACATGGCGCTATAAAAACACACCGAGGCCCGACTACTTTAAAAAAAAAAAAAAGCGGGAGTCCATTAATTCGGGTGAGAGGCCCCATCGGCTCTTTGTGTCTGCCAGCTCGGGCCTCAGCGAAGTCTCCGACTGCAAGAAAAAGTTAATTCTCAGTCAGCGTTGACTCAAAACAAAACAGCCTGAAAGTAAATGGATCCGTTTACAGATGACTTCCCGGACGTCTCGCCCATCGTCTGCTTTGTTCGCGTTCATCTTAAATATTTGGACTTCTTTCCCTTCGCGAGGCTGAGCTGGTTTTGGGGCCCGGTATAATGCTGTCGAGAAGTTTTATGGTAATAAAGTCAATCTGTTCCCCCGTTTTCTTCTTCAGGACCGATGAGTCGAGCTTTGTGAGTGGGCAGTGATCAGCCCAGTGAGCTGGATGTCTGTGACAGACCCATGGGCCAGAAGGACCATGTGGAGGCAGGAACGGGCCGTATCCTCGACCTGGGGGCTGGACTTGGAGTATCTCCACGTAGCGGGGCCCGACCGGCAGGCCGACCGGCAGGCTGGCGGCGCCGACGGGCCCCCTGCTATGGAGGAGCAGGGGGAGAACTCCGGCGGCACCGGCACCGCCGATCCGCAGGAAAATGTCGGGTCTGACGCGGACCCGCCATTTTCCAGCTCCACCCTCGCTGTGGACACCGACTTGGACGGAGGAGAGGGAGAAGCAACTCAGAGTAAAAACACCCACCAGCCACTCTGTCGGACCCAGTGTGTGGACTTGGGCACCGACGGGCCTCCCGAGCCCCCGTCTGAACTTTCCCTAGACCCCGGGTGCGCACTCGGATCCCCGTGCGAGCGCCGGCCCGAACCTCCGGCCGATCCCTCGGCGCCGGCGTCGCCGGCCGGCGGGAAGGAGTACCGGGCCAAGTTGGAGTTCGCCCTGAAGCTGGGCTACTCCGAGGAAACGGTGCGCCTGGTGCTGTCCAAGCTCGGCCCCGACACCCTCATCAACGACATCCTGGGAGAGTTGGTCAAACTGGGCAACAAGTCGGACGGCGAACAGCCGGCCGGATTATTATCCTCTACCTCAACCTCTTCGTCCTCGTCGTCCTCCTGCGGTTGTTCCGACCTGCTGGAGGCCCAGCGGTCCGACTCCCCCTGCCCTTCAGACTCTCTCTGCGACCAGGACAACCTGCGGCCCGTGGTGGTGGACGGCAGCAATGTCGCCATGAGGTGAGACGTTACCGCTCATGTAAACACGTCATTATAAATGTTATCGCGTGTTTATTTCCAACGAAAATCAGCGAAGTTTTAGAACATCAGCTCATTCAAGTTTTCACTTTGCGTATCGGCCTTCAACATCGACTCGGCCCTCTGACGGACTTTGGCTGCGATTTTTTACGATTTTGCGCTCACCTCTTCCTTTTGTTTTCCGTAGCCACGGCAACAAGGAAGTGTTTTCCTGTCAGGGCATCCAGCTGGCCGTAGATTGGTTCCTGGAGCGTGGCCATCATGACATCACAGTTTTTGTGCCTGCGTGGAGAAAAGAGCAGTCCCGCCCCGATGCCCCCATAACGGGTTAGAAGAACCAAAACAAAAACAAAAACACACACACACACACACACACACACACACACACGCGGTCGGTAAACTTACTCCGGTTCAACGTTCTCCTTCATCTTTCCGGTCCGCAGATCAGGAGATCCTGCGTCGCCTAGAGAAGGAAAAAATCCTGGTCTTCACTCCTTCGCGGCGCGTCCAAGGTCGGCGCGTGGTCTGCTACGACGACCGCTTCATCGTGAAGCTCGCCTACGAGTCGGACGGCATCATCGTCTCCAACGACAACTACAGAGACCTGGCCAACGAGAAGCCCGAGTGGAAGAAGTTCATCGACGAGCGGCTGCTCATGTACTCCTTCGTCAATGACAAGTAAGTAGGCGTAACGACATCTAACTTCCTGCTTAATAGTGATCCAATAATCGTAATCCTTTTTTTTTTTTTATCCTTCCTCGCCGTCTCTCAGATTCATGCCGCCGGACGATCCTCTCGGGCGCCACGGACCGAGCTTGGACAACTTCCTGAGGAAAAGACCCGTCATGCCCGAGCAGAAGAAACAGCCTTGTCCGTACGGTGAGAACACGGAAAAGATCTACATTTGTACAATCGGTGTTTTCTTATTTGACTGACGGCGACGACCAAACTCCTTTCTGCTCCAGGAAAGAAGTGCACTTACGGCCACAAGTGTAAGTACTACCACCCGGAGAGAGGCGCTCAGCCTCAGCGCGCCGTGGCCGACGAGCTGCGAGCCAGCGCCAAGACGTGCGTCGCCTCCAAGAACCAGGGGGGACGCGGGGCTGGTGAAGAGCCACAGCGTGCCGGCCGGCAGCATCGAGGCCAAGAAAGGCGCCGCGAAGAGGCAGTCCGACCCGAGCGTCCGAGCTCTGTCCTACAGCGACGCCGAGGAGAAGCTGCTGGCCAAAGGGAGGGCGGAGGGCCAGAGGAGCGGCGGCTGCATTACGACGATGTCTCCGGCCCCGGGGGGCCCGCCGTCGTCCGGGCTCAGCCCGCACCAGGACCAACAGTCCCGAGCGGCGACGCCTCACGGTCACCTATCGGCCCCGGGCCACGACCTTTACCCTCACTGTGAGTCTCCAGACTTGAGCTACTACTCAGTAACACGTGCCTACTCGGGCCTGAGCCTCTCCGCCAGACGCAGCCCGGACTGTCGCTTCCCCAACGACGCCGACCCGCGGCTCGGCTCGCTCGGCTCCGCCGGCTCCGAGTGCGGCAGCGAGAGCAGCGCGAGTTGCGGCAGCAGCTGCGACTCGTACGGCGAGCGGTCCTGTCCCGCGTGCCCCCCGGACGCCTCGCCGGAAGATGCCCTTCATTTCGCCAACCCCCACAGCCGGCTGTACTCCCATCACGCCGCATCCAGCCACGAACTCTGCGGCCTTCATCCCGCCGAGTACCCGAACATCCAACACGGCCACGGGTCCGGCGCCGGCGTGTACGCCCACCACCTGAGCGCCGCGCGTGGGCAGAGCTGTGTTCACGACCAGCCTCCCCCGGAGGCGCCCCCGAAGCGCCCGCTCTACCCGCTGCCCCCCTCATCTCCAACACCAGCCGCTGGCATCGCGGTCCAGCTGCCCCGGCGACTACCACTCCCTCCCCCAGTCCAACCCCCACGCCCCCGGCTCTCCTCTGGGCCGCTGCCTGGCGCCCACGCGGGCGGAGAGCGTGTCCGACTCGCACCTGTACGAGCACCTCTCGGCGTCCCACCGCCACCACCACCGGCCCAAAGCGTTGCCCAGCTGGGACGCGTACTACCGGCCGCCTCCGCCCACGTCCCGGTACGAGCCGTCCACCTACCAGAGCCTGCCGGACACCCGCCAGGCGTCGTGGCACGCCCCTCCGTGGCCGCCGGACGGCTACACGCGGCACCACTCCTCCCACCCGGCCCTCAGCCCGTCGCCGACGCATTACCTGAGCCACCCGGCCCTCTCGCCTCACCCGCCTCACCCGTCCGGCTCTCCGTACCCGCCTCACGGCTCCCACCTCTCGGTGCCCTCCCACGCCCCGCCCTCCTACATGCCGCCGCACCCGGAATCCCCCGCGCACGGTCGCTACGGCGACACGAGGGAGAAAGTGTACGTCAACCTGTGCAACATCTTCCCGCCGGAGCTGGTGAGCCGGGTGATGGCCAGGAGCCCCCACGTCACCGACCCCCAGCAGCTGGCCGCCGCTATCCTGGCGGAGAAAGCCCAAACCGGCTACTGAAGGGGACAATTCAGGACGAGGACAAAAAACACTCAAACAAAAGAAAGCACGTGAGGTTTGCATGGCGGAATGATTGCCTGCGAGGGGAGCTTCTTTTTTTTTATATATATATATATATATATATATAATGACGTTAATGCGTAAGTTTCAAGGACACAAGATGCTGAAGATAATCCAAAATCAAGCTCTGGTCACAACGCAGCAAATCTACTCAACTTTAAGAGAGCGACGACATCCGTGACTTCGACTCAAAGTACAACGTGCGGAGATTGGTTTTTTAATTTTTTTTTTTATTTATACGGTAGCTCGACGTTATCGGACCAGTTACGCATCCAATTAAAAAAAAAAAGCACTTTTGTGAGTGAGTTTCATCAAATATGATCAATAACGAAGGATTATTTAATCATTTCCACTCTCTCGATGACCAGATTTGGAGTTTTAAGTAATAAGCGCAGACATCATGAGTACCAGCTTGATCTCAGACTGGAGTCAAATATGTTTTTCATGTGTATGGAAGCAAATTTCCCTTCTTCAAACTACTATTTGACTATAGTCTGTTTATCCCTTTGTGTGTGTGTGTTTTTTCCATCGTTGGTAATAATAAAACAGGTGCCGGAAATATAAGTCGTCTCATTTGAGATGACGTGAAGAGTTGTAGCTGTAGAGATGGGTGACCCTGTCGTGTGTACCTTAGTTTTAGTAAGGGACATCTCTTCTCTCTCTTTCTCCTCTCTCTCTTTCTCTCTCTCTCTCTCTGGCCCTTTATTGTGGGTCAAGCCTGCAGACACGAGGAGCTCTCCGCCGTCTGGAAACCAAAAACACATACTTGTAAATATATTTAACGGAGCGTCTGCAGCAGATTTCAGTCGAATCCGTGCAAGACAGAGAAAAAATAAAATAAAAAATAAACCTCGTTTGATACAAATTGTATCATGAAACTAAGTCGCTGATGTTATATACAGTACGTGGACTCGATGGACTCGATGATCCGTATCTACCCAACACTCGTGATGTATTGCTATATGATGATCTACAGCGGTTCTGTTCCGACTTTTAATCTTGTGAGAAAACAACAACAACAAAAAAACCACAAAAAAAGCTTTTGAGACAATGATTTGAAATATGTTATAAAGTAAAAAGGAGCTGTGTGCCTACTATGTTTAGGCAGCGCAACGCCTTCGCCTGCGCTTTTTGGGTTTGAAGCTGGCTTATTTTTCTACAGGAGCTCCAATTACTTTTGGTTTATTGGTTCGTGACCCAGAGGTGAATTCATTTTCACTAACAGGTTGGGGTCAGTTCATTTCTCCTTTTTTTTTTTTTTTTTTTCATTATTGCAACCCAACAATACTTGAAATAATTGAAAATGAATGTTGTCATGAACTGAGTTGGACGGACCCCAACCGCGTTTTAAAAGTAAAACTTTATCTTCGGGTCATCGTGCTATCAAACTGCAGCCATTTTGAATGTCTGTGCCACTTTATTACAGCTCTACCTGGAGTATATGCAGATAGTTAAAGATACCATCTGTAACTTAACCAGTCAGGAAAACAAATATCCTAGCAGTCAAATCTGGAAAAAGTTTTTTTGGTAATTTTACAGAGAAACTATTAAAAACCACATCAGCCTCCGAAGGTAGAGCCCTTCAGCGTAAAAGTTCAAAATAGCCACCAAAATAAAAGTCCAGCGAGCTCGTCATACGATTCATCACAAGCCAGCTACGTAGAGCCCGACGGTCTCCTTCCCGTCCCACGTGTCACATTGTACGCGTATGAAACACCCGTACGATAACACGTGCGTGGACGAGAGGGAACCCTTGTTGTGTATTGAAGAAGCGCCTCCTCTCTGGCCCCCTGGCACCGTGTGTCAGCGTGGCACCCGAGCGTGGGCCCAAAGTAATGCCTCTTCATGGCATTGTGCTTATGACACATCCGATACTCTGAACTATGTTCAGCTAACTTGTTATGCATGCTTTGATTTGATTTTGTTTTTTTCTGCATGTGTTCTTTGGTTTTGATTTCGTGTACATATATATATATGTACATATATATATATATATATATATATATATATATCTTGTGTTTCCGTCCTGGAAGCTCGTCTTGCCGTGACGTGATGCTGGTCGTTGAGGTGCCTCCAGGTTTTACCTTGTACACACAAAACTGGCTCCTTTTTTCCCTGCTTGTACATTTCAGTACAGAAACCCCTCGTTTAAAATGTACAATATAAATGCTGGGAAAGTAGTACTGCTGTTTAGTTTTCTCTAACTTTGACGTGTACTTAAAAGGCCTCATGAAACCGGTGTCCTTTTGGAAGTGGGCTCAGACTGTACATGTTACTATAATCTACTTTAGACATAAAATCTGCTGTTTAACATGATCTCTGCATTTTGCCAGTAGAATAACAGTGTAAGTAATTCAATATTGTACCTGTGATTGTTCATTAAAGAGAGTACAGCTGTAACACGTGGTATCCATTCACGTTATAGTATTTCGCTTGTTTAAGTGTCTGTTCTAATTTCAGTGGACTCTGTTATCACGTATTACAATTAAAAAGAATATTATATATATATATGATAGATATACTCTGTAATGTAACTGAAATCAAACAAAGTGATCTAACAACAGCTCTTTACAACAGAAGAGAAACATTGCATTCACAAAAGAAAACCAACTTATTATATAAACACACAAATCACAAAAATATAAATAGTAAAAATTATTTATCATCAGAAATAAAATTGGCCTGCGTAACTCAAACGTTCAACAGAACCAGCTTTGGATGAAATAAACCTATTCTTTGAGTTGGAAATAAAATCCTTATGATGTTGTTATTCATCTGTAATATATTTGCTTTACCCTGCAAAGCAAAAGAAGCCACGTACTCCTCAGCGCCAACTTCCCCCGGAGATTCAAAAAGAACAAACCGACTGAAACACGTGGCACAAAATTTAAAACTTTTATTTGTGAACGAATGAAATGGACCTGTGCCTTTCTATCTTAAACAATACTAACTCGAACGCAAGGACAAAAAAAAAAAGAAGCAAAGCAAAAACGTGACAGCTGGTGCCAGAGCAGGCGTCGCGAGGGGGCGGGGCTTAACCGGAGGAGACTTGTGGGTGGGGCATGTCCACAGGAGTTTTCTCCTCCAGTGAAGCCGTCCAACAAAGCGATGCGTGCTGCTGGTTTAAGGGTCTTTGAAAACAATACAAAAATATGAGCTGGAAGCACAGGATGGGTGTTGTTTTTTTTCCGCCTGCTATGGCAAACACAATCCTAACGACACCGGGAGGTGGAACACAAAAGGCAGGCTTCAGTGTCTCGTTTCATACAAGTGCTTTAACTTTAAAACTCCTGCTGACTATTAAAAAAATATCACCTTACACCAGCTGTCAAGTATAACAAATAACACCATCAACATTTTTCATCATATTGTTAATTAAAAAAAAGAAAAGGGAACACTATGTTTCATAAATGCACCGTGGAACATATTTTCCACCCAGTTTGCTTGTCCGAGCGCAAAATATGTTGTGAATTTATAAAGATTTCCGGGGAAGAAATTGGCCAAGTCTCCCTTTTAGGTTTCTATCCACCACACCGGCGACGTCCCTTCACATTAAGAGCGACTCACGACTCACTCGTCTCTTCACAAATTCACAAGTGTCTCCGTCCCGAAGCTCCTTCGAGCCAAACTGGACCGGTGGAGACCGAAGCTTAAGGCCATTTTAATTCATTCACACTTCTTACGTGAGACAGTAAAGCTGCTCTCTAAAAAAAAAAAGGACCAAAACAATGTGGTTTTTTTTGTTTTTGTTTTTTTTAGGGAAAGGACGGGATGGATGGCACCCCGAGTGTTTGACTGTCAGTCACCACTGCTATTATTACTGAGGTAGAGATGCGTCCCAGGTCGGGACCGATGTTTTCATAAGCTCCCCGGCCAGAGAGGTGCCAGGCCTCAGCCTCCACACACACACCAAGTGTGTTCGGTTACACCAAACACACCGGAGACGGGCCGAGGAACGTCGTTTCAGCGTTCCTCCGCCGGTCCGTTTACTTTCCTCTGGTCCCTTTGTGAGCCGGTAGGCAGAGAAAACCATCTGTGGTGACCGGGAATGAAACACTGGGATGCGAGAGGGGAGGAGCGGGGGAGGAGGGGAGGAAACGCACTCAAAACACCAATTAGCTCATCTTCATAATACTTTTTAAGCTTGAGGGCGATAGCTCAGTGGCACAAGCTGATTACACGCTATCCTATGACCTCGGCGTGTAAAAAAAAAAAACTAACCAAAAAAAAAAAACGTCCCTTTTTTCACCTTTGCTACATTCGTTCGTCAAAAACCCACCGAGTGACAAGTCGGCCGGCTCCGTCCTCTACGAGGCTCACTTCAATTTCGTTCCCAGAAAAAGGACCTTCTTAAAAAAATCTGGAAATATTGATACTCGGCCTGAAACGAAGCCAATAAAATACTGCGGTGTAATTTCTTATACAAAATGTCCCTTTTCAAATATAGTTTGAATTGTGTGAATAGAGTGAAATGACGTCAGCTCATCTCTCTGAATGATAAATATTAGCATATCTAGCACGTGATATATGTTGACATGATTTAACGATATAATTTCTCCCTAAAGTCGCAGCCCGGGATCAAACTCGGCCTCCGAAAAACAAGGACATCGTCGGTAAAACCAGTCAAATGAAAGCCAGAGGGAGAGAACTTACAAACAAGAGGAGGACAGGTGATCTTCAACCGAACACATGGATTCATACTAAAGCTTTTGCATACACGTCATCAAGCAAAACAACAACAAAAAACAACAACAGAAGTAGCTTGCTATGGCCATGTTTACTCAAAATAAAAAATAAAAGAAATCCAATTGCTTCCATTTTGGTTAGTTACCCCCCCCCCCCCCTCCCCCTTTAAGGATGAACGACGAGCCTTTTCACAGTGGCTCCGTATCAGGGAGAGATCCAGACTTTAAGAGAACCGATGTGGGGGCAGGACTTTGGCAAAGTTTGACAAAAAAATAAAAAATAATAATAATACTAATTTCTAATAATTGCCCGGGAGATGATGAGGGAGAGTCGGCGGGATTACGAGGACGGCGGCATCCGTTGTCCATGAAAAGAAAAAACAACAACAACAAAAACAACCCCAACGACAACAAGAAACCGAGCAGCCGTTAAAGGGGAGAGTTTGGGAGCAGATGCCTCCTCGGGGGAGAGAGGCGCCTCTCACATGGACTCGAACTCGTCGATGCGCTGCTTCGTGTTGCCCGATCGGATCTGGCGCAACGTTTTGTATTTGTCTCGGCCCGCTTTCACGTTCTCGGCGTGAAGCACGTCGTTCTGCGTCTTCTTGGTTTCGTCTCTGGCATCGGCCAACTCTGAACTTAACGTCTGAGGGGTCACAGAGAAGAGAAGGGAAAAGGAGGTTGAGAAGGAGGAGGAGGAGGAGGAGGAGGAGGAGGAGGGAGGAGGGAGGAGGGAGGAACAGCCAAAACAAACCAA
Organism: Embiotoca jacksoni; assembly: GCF_022577435.1. Classification (NCBI taxonomy): domain Eukaryota; kingdom Metazoa; phylum Chordata; class Actinopteri; family Embiotocidae; genus Embiotoca; species Embiotoca jacksoni. The sequence goes on along the minus strand of NW_027185382.1, from coordinate 4,263,487 downwards.
AAGAACAAACAGGAAAAGGGGAAAACCCAACAGGAGGGTGATAAGAGGACATCGGGGGGGGCAGATGAGACACAAAAAAATAAAATAAAAAAGAAACAGGACAGAGCAGAAGACAAAAAAAAAAAGGGGAAATCAGCCTAATTTTTGTAAATAAACATCTGATTTACACAAAGCCTTTTTTTGTGTGTCGTTAGGTCTTTAATGAGAATCACTGACGAGTAAATAAATCCGGCCTTTAACTGAATGTAAACACAGAAGCAGGCGGCAGCGTTTCTGTCGGTTCGTCCGTGGCCTGTTTCTCCAGCGTTGTTCTGAGGGAAGCCAAACGAAAGCTCAACTTTGCATTACTTCTAGTTTTGTTAAAAAAAAATAAAAAATAAAAATAACGGTTTGAATTTTTTTTATTTTGTTTTTGCCATAGCTTCAGTACGAGTCCTGGCCTGTGCTGTAGCCAAGCTTAAACAGCCTTTTGGATATGAAGTTATAAAACACATGTTATTTGTTTGCTTAGCAGAACGTCTGCTTTAAAGCCGGGCTACAGAGGAAGCCAGCACCTCTCCTGGTGAAAGCGGGAAAGAGAGGGATGCCTTATCTTACCCTGATCTGCCATTGCTTGGCTGGTGTTTCTTCTTTGCAACAAAACTGCTGTTAGAAAATAATATAATCTCATTGTTATGACGCAAATCTCTGTTGGTTAAATGATTAACGAGATATTGTTATTAAAAAGAGGTGGTTTCTGGGTTTTCAGGGGATAATATCACTTGTTGAATTTTAAATTAAATGAACTTTATATTTCAACAGTTTTGGATATGGGGACTGAAAAGGAAAAATGTCCGACTCGCCTCGGAGTCTACATTTAACCCGCGTGCAGACATTTTTGATGGGAGACCCCAGAAGGTTTCGGACCCGTCGCTCTCACCTGCAGCTGCTGCTTCACCCTCTCGTTCTTCTGGGCCTCGGTGACTCGCGCCTCCTCACTGCGGAGGTCCATCTGGCTGACGCCCTCGTTGGACAGCTCGGCGCTGGCCTCCGCGTGGTTCTCGTCCTGCTCGTCGTGCTCGCTCTCGCCGTGGCCGCCGGGAGGCGTCGGCATCACCGTAACCGCAGTCTTTAGCTCCTCTTTGGTCTTCTCCAGGTCCTCCTGGGCGGACATGGCCTGTAGGTGAGGACGCGAGGAGACAAGAGACTCAGATATGATCGTGACTCGTCTCCTACAGACCTGATGTGTGATCCTCAGAGGCTTCTTTCTGCATCCAGTACGACATGGCGTATTTATATAAAACTATAAATTCATACTGTGTAGTTTCATTATCAACTGATATTAAATAGCATTCAGCTCATGTAGTGTAATAAATCTAAATTCTTTGGAAATAAATAAAGTTCCTCGGTTACAAAAGTGAGAGAAACACAACTTCCAGAAGGGAAATAATTTCCTAATAATAATTTTTTTCTTCCCCTACTTTATGTTTTATTATAGAGTTGAACCAGATTTCCTCCTTTTTATCTCCTTTTGAAGATTACAGTGACGCCAGCGATAAAGACTGCAGTACCTTGTTCTGCCACTCGGTGGCCTCGTCCTCTTTCTTTCTCTTGGCTTCTTCCAGGAGAGCAATCTTTTCTGTGAATTCAGCCAGTTCAGCAGCCTGGATTATAAACACAGACACCGATGATGTAAACACAACAACGTACCATTTTAAACACTCATCTGAGTCTTTTTCAAACACGCCAGAGTCTCGTACGTCCAACAACTTCAAACATCAATGTCCGCGTGTAACGCTGTGAAACCCACCAGTTGCTCTTGGTTCTTCTGCTGGTCTTCAGCCTGCTTGGCCAGCTCTGCCTTGGCCTCCTCGGCTGCACGTCTGTCTCTCTCCAGCCGCTCCGCCTCCTCCCGGGCTCTCTTTCGTTCCTGCTCCAGCTCCATGGCCCGGCGCGTCTGCTCCTCCAGCTCTGTGGAGGCGCCGACACACAAACGCCAGCTCCAATTTTTGATTTTTCAACACAAATATCAAATCCAAACCTCAGCATGATCTCTGCTGGCGAACAGCGGGGTGCACTTACAGTCACGTTACGATTGCGCAATTACGTTGCGCAATCGTATAACCGTGTGAAAATACTCCGTCGGCTGTGAACCCAGAGAGATGAAAGAGCTTCAACTTTTCAGTTCACTCTGGTTCTATATGCGTGATGAAGAGACATAATTGGCCTCGATTTGGAGCCCTTGAGAGATTCTCTAACTTGATAGACAGAAGGAGGGAAGAGGGAGCGGCGGCAGCAAAGAGAAGTGAACAGATGGATGGATGAAAAGAAAGCTGGGCACCTTTCTGGGCTCTCATGGTCTGCTCTTCGATCTGTTTCAGCCTCTCCATGAGCTCCTCTTTCTCCCGCTCTATCCTCTCCTTCTCCTTCTCCGCATGCTCGCGCTTCTTCTTCTCGTTCTCCAGCTGCGCCCTGACGACATTTGCAGACACGAGTGTACTTCCAGTGAGAAACGCACATTTCGTTATACGCTTGCAACAAATACAAATAAATACTAATAACTAATACTCGGGTACTCCCGCCCTTCATGATGTGTGTGTGTGTGTGTGTGTGTGTGTGTGTGTGTGTGTGTGTAAAAGAGGCATGAGCGCCCTCCTGTGGAGAAGCTCTACCGTATTAGGCACACTTAATACTAACGTACTGGATAAAGATAATAAAGTTGAACTTTTGTATGCGCTACCTCTCCATCTGTTTGTGGTGCTTCTCCTCCCGAGCTTGAGCCTTCATCTGCTGCACCTCGATGGTGTCGGGCTTCCTCCTCCTCATGTACAACTCGTGGTTACCCATGCACAGCGCCAGAATGCGCTTGTTGATGCGCAGCCGCGGTGCATAAAACACAAAGTCCTACGAGGTATAAAAAAAATAAAAGAAGGGAGAGAATCACAAAAATGTGAAGCGTTGCTGTAAAAAGCCTGAAAGTAAGATATTTTTTGAGTTTGATGAATGTGACACTCACAGGTGCTTTCTTGTCGATAGGTTTGATGACGAACTTCTTGTCGTTGAAGGAGATGTTTCGAATCTCGCTCCAGGGGAAGCCAATCTTTGGTGTCAACCTGGAAGAAATGACAAATCGTGGTCGATGATGTGCTCGTCTAACATATGATTTAACACGGTTGGTTGCAGCGTGTGTTATAAAATGCCACCAGCAGATGGCGCCTGTAGGAGCAGACCGACTTGCAGGAAATGAAGAGTCTGTTCTCAGTTTTTTTTTTTTATATAAGTGTGACACAGCAGGAAAGACTGAATACAACTTACAACTCATTTGCTGCCAAGAGTTAGAGTGACAGTGAAGCTCTCTGATGAGGAATAATAAAAAAGGGAAAGGGAGGAAAAGAAAGTAACCCTCGCTATCTTGCTCTTGCCATATTTCTTGCTTCCTTCCCTTGTAACCTTGATGAGGGAAGAAAGATGTCAGCTGGGATGACCTTAGATAACAGACACAAAGGCAACACAGGACGGCAGCGAGAGGAAATACTACAGGAGTGGTGATTAAATCTGTCCGTTCTTCCACAAACAGGGAACAAATCTCTGAGCAGAGAGGACAGGAAAGACTCTCCGACAATGGAGAGACACTCTTCCTTTCTCCACCTTTCCCTCAGTTGTCAGCTCTAAAAATATCTTTAGTTTCCTCTGACCTTGTTGAACATTGTATGTCTGTTGATACCCGTCTCTCGCAAAGTCAGAAAATAACACATCTAGCGCAACTTCATTTATCTGGTGAGCAAATATCAAATGACCAGATTTGTTTGAGATAGTTTAGAGTCCCTTACTTGTCCTCGTGTTCGTAGATGTTGAGGCCCAGAGCGTCCACGCCCAGCCACAGCTGTGTGCCCTTCTTGTTTTTGATCTCAAAGTAGTTGACCCCGTACATCTCCAGATCCTGGGCGATTTTAAGATACTCCATCATGGAGTCCTCTCTAGAAAAGCAGGAGGGATTACAAATATTTTAAACCACAAACATCATATTTGTGAGATGTAATCAAATCACACACTGCAGGTTAAGGTAAGTCGTCACTCTGAGGAAACTCCTGTCATGTCAAACAGAAATCTGAGCTGAAAACAAGTGAACTCAGGTATAAATTAATATCCATCCATCCATAACCGTCTCTGATGAAACGCAGCACAAACTGAAGCTTCATGTTTTATAAAAAAAAAAAAAAAGTCCAAAATGTCTCAGCAGCAAAAAATTTCTCTAATGATGGTCCTGTGTGAACACGACACGGCAAGTTAAAAGTTAACCGCACACGCCGCCGATACAAACGGTCTTCATCTGAAACGAGGGGAGACAGATGAGGACGGTTGGACGCTCACCGGAGCATTCCTCTGTGTTCTTCATGCCAAGTCTGTATCCTGTCCTCCCATTGCTCCTTAGTCAGCTTGTGTTGCTCCAGGACTCTGTGTGCACACACACACACACACACACACACACACACACACACACACACACACACACACACACACACACACACACACACCTTTGTTACTCATGTTGGGAGTTTTCCATTATTTCCTTTTGAAGAAGCAAATCTTTTTGACATTCCTTCAGGTAAACGTGTGTGTGTGTGTGTGTGTGTGTGTGTGTGTGTGTGTGTGTACCTCTGAGGCAGCAGTCTGTCGTGGGTGAGGTACCCAGCCTTGTGCACATCTTTGCTGTAGTCTCCGTACTTGGCCTGGACGGCGTATGAACCCAGTAACACCGCTGTTTCTGGAGGACAGTAGTTCTCGTCGTTTAGGAGCGCCTCCTTCACCTGCACGTTAAATAGGAATTCATCAACATGCTGTTCAAATTGTGTTTTTTTTTTTTATGCCAACAGTGTGCAGATGTCACCAGTGTCTGGTTACCTGCAGGAAGAAGAGTTTCTGGGTGATCTCTTGGATCAGCTCCTCTGCGACGTCCTCGGGGAAGAACTTGGCTCTGAACTTGAACTGCAGAGGGTTCTCTTTCTTCACGTCTTGCTGGGTCACCTGGACAATAAAGACGACATTATTATTGTCATCATCTACCCATCAATTAATCAGAAGATTAACTCAAAGTCTGTGTCAAAGCTACGTCTCGGCGGAAAGCCTTGAAGGAACAATACAACAAAAATTGAAGAAATATCCTAAATATATTTTAAATACTTAATTAACCAGCTTGTCAATGAGAAAGTAAAGATACTACAAATTTGAGCCGCCCTTAAAATAAAAATAGATTCATGAAATAATAGAAAAATGAATACTGATATGTCAATATAAGTCAAAAATCCAGTATCCATCTGGCTATAGCCCATAATAATAAGCAACTTAATGGACTGAACTAAACAAGCATAGTCATCATATAACACTTCTGCAATGTGGTCATCGTTGGTCCGAACAGACCTTCGACATCTGGTGACACATGCTGGTGGGCTGGGTTCACATTTATGTGCAGTTGACGCTCCCACACACACACACACACACACACACACACACACACACACACATACACACAGATACACAGATACACAAAATAGTTTCCATTGGAGCCCCGCTTGTTAGAAGAAATCCTGTAATGGATCATGATGACAGCACAGCACTGGGGCAGAGCGGCTGGAGGGCCTTGACACACACACACACACACACACACACACACACACACACAAACACACACACACACACACACACACACAGAGTCCTAGTGGGGGTGTTAACCCTGCAGGGTGCGGTGGCCTAAGCGCAACAGGAAGCCAGTTAAAAGAGCACACGTGTTGGTGCAGACCGACGGCGAAGCTTCGAAGGCAAATTACAAACAACAGAGACCGAGCACCAAATGTGAAAGAGCAAAATCCTGAAACAGCCGACGGTGCATTTCAATAAAAGAAAAGCGGTGCGTGTTTTGGTGGCGAGGACAAAAGAAGAGGATTAAAGGGAGACTGACCTTCTTATTGAGTTTGAGCCATGTGCTGTAGCCTTTACTGTCCACATACTGTAGGCCGAAGAACCACACTTCCCGCAGACCCACCGTCTTCACCACCTGAAGTCAAAACAGAAATGAATCGGCATCAAAATTACCTTCATGACAGTTTCTCCTCTATTTGACAGATTTTCACAGGACAACAAGCTGATTCTTTTTACAACCCACAACATTATTACTAATAATTTAGAAAGCAATGAAAAATTGTAGCATAACATCATTTTATTGTCTTACAAGCATGTAGTGTTGCAGTTTCTCAATATAAACTATGCAAGTCTGCAGTTCAAAGTTGCTGTTGTGCAGATAGAAGCGTCGTATATTACTTGTTTTGAGTGCATGGAAGCACATGATTTGCCTTGTGGCTGACTGGACGTTCGGCTCCAGTGATTTTCTTTTTGGAGTAAACAAGAGTTTATGTAGACTTTTTTTTTTAATTCGCCATCTAATATCACTTTAACAATGTTGGGATCAAAAACAAGATTGGAGGTTATATTAATTACGCTCACCTGGTCAAAGAGCTGTTTTCCTGTGGTGTTCGGCTGGATGGCAAACTCCAGCTCTGCATCCATGGTGGTCACACGGACGTTGATCTAGAAAACAACATTTCAGTATCATAGAATTTAGTAAGAGCAGATCTACAAAGCCTGAGTGGCATCCAACACTAGAGAAAAGGGATAAAGATCAGGGACGGTGGACATGGCATGTCCCACAGATCGACCCTTGAAGCAGCTTGGACTGACTTCGTGTGTCTTTTGAAGTGTTTATTGATTATGTATTTTTTTAAGTGATTGCTTTAAAACAGGGTAAATAGTAACTTCTCAGGAAGTTCATTTTCTCTGCATTCAGACGTTATCGTGGAATAAAAAGAAATAAAGATAATATATAGTAGATTTTGGCACCAAAACCACATGCATTCACAACTCTTGCTCAGCTGAGCCACCATATCGCAGGAAATTACAGAATTCCTATAGAGGACAATAAAAGAAGACGGTTTGCTCCGAATGTTGTCAATGACTCAAATCCCTTCTGTCCAACTGTCTCAGCACTCTGCCAGGGGGACAAAGACCCACTTTTGGGGGCAGCAGCCGTCTACTCGAGGACCTCTGGCGGGGTGGAGCAGAGGAAACAACTCAATCATTGGCTGGGCCTCGCAGCAGCTGATGACATGACATAGAGCCGGGGTGGGGGGTGGGGGGGCATCCGGCATCCTTCCTCTCAAACCTACTCGTGCACCTCAGTGGTGGTGAACAACACCGAGAAGGCGTGGCAGAAGGAAGCAGCGTTGTGCAGAGAAAAGCAAGAAGCAAACCGAAAGGCAGAGTGACTACCTCTGAGGTTTAAGTTACCGTTAGCTTGCTGTCGATGAGTCTACCGTGCAAAGACGGAAAGCAGAACTGCTTACTCAGCATTTCTCCCCTTCCCCGTCTCCTGCTTTCATCCCCTCTCTCGGTTTCTTTCAATATCCCTGCAATGAATAATCCATGCAACCCGTGTCCATACAGCACATAGCTGGACTCCTATGTGCCACATGGAGCTCGGCCCACAATGCATCTGTCTGCCTCTCATTAATTACCCATGAAAACTTACAGCACTTTATCTCCACTATAGATACTGTGCATGAACTCTCCTGTGTGGCCACACGATGACGAATGTGTAACAGTCCACTTATAGAACGGGATTAAACTATATCCCTCGTGTTCAATAATTTGACCTGCTTAAGGCCAATTTTTATCAGCTTCACATGAAAAGATGAAGTGTTTGAGTGACTAAACGATTGTATTTTGCTTTTCTTCTGGGTACAATTTAGATTCAGATGCTGCATTTAGACAAATGTTGTTTCCTATTTGAGCTCCGATGTCTGTGGCGCGCTCATCCACATCGAGCAGGAAGCAGCAGTTATCTGCAGAGGAGGTAAAAATCACACCTGAGTGAGGAGGAGATGAATAACCTAACCAGGTGATGAAATCTACATATGTTTTATTTTATTACTGCAGCTACAAAATTGTGCCTGCTCTGCAAAAAAAACAAAAACAAAAAAACTTCCCACTTAATTGATTTACAATGATTGTTTTTTTTTTTTTTATTATTATAAACGGCCTGAATTAAAAACCCTGCAGGATCCTATTGTGCATAATTACACCAGGTGTGTGTGTGTGCATGTGGGGGGGGGGGGGGGGGGGGGGGGGGGGCACCGCCTCCCATCAGCAATCAGCTGTGAAAGAGCCAACCTTTTGTGGTACAAGTGTGTGTGTGTGTGTGTGTGTGTGTGTGTGTGTGTGTGTGCCAAAACATAGCAAAGAGACGGGATGCCGTGTGGACCAGACGGTTGTTTAATCCTCTCTCCTGCAGAGAGAGAGAGGGGGAGGAGAGGGAGGAGAGAGAGGAGGAGGAGGAGGAAGAGGAGGAGAGGGACAATAACATGCCAAGGATCTGACACAGCTAATCACACACTCGGACAACTGAGACGCCTGGAAGGAGTGACTTTTGTAAGCCTGTCCTCAAACTATACTCTCTGTCTGCTGACTCCAGACACACCGACCGGGCAGCTCCACAGTTCTTAAAAGGACCGAATTACTGTCTTTAAAAACAGAGTCAGACCAGTTTGAAGAAAGAGCTGAGGCAGCAGATCTACTAAATGATCAGATTTACACAACTTTTAACAGGAAAAAGCAGAAAATCCAGGTGTTTGTTAAAGGCCACGACGCCATTTCAGTAAGTCTTCCAGCCACTTTGTAACCTGACAAGCTTTAAAAGTTCCTAAAGGCACAATGCAAACCTTTAAAATGATTATAACATTGGATGTCCACTTGATGAGTCAACTTCCAGTCTAGCATTGGTCCAACACGTCTCAGACGCAGCTCAAACGCCTCGAGGAAACATTTTAGAAACTTTAATTCAACATTAGAAACTTCCCTTTTTCTGACACACGGGAACATCTCCTCGATTCAATCATAAAGTTAAATAAAATGAAAACCTCTGGCCATATAGTGGAGCTGTTGCCAAGGGAGCTACACAGCAACACCATAATCCAAACACACTCTTTGAACGGGCACGGCACCAGTTTACATACATTTGAAATCTATTTAAATGCTTCACAGACACGGTGGTACGACCGTCTCCAAACACAGGAGGGTGACGACCAGGGTAACGACAAGGCCTGCAAAAATGCACGTTTGCATTTTCTTGTGTACTTCTTTTATTACTTACTTTTTGTTTGTTTTTGGTGGATGACATTATGGGATGTTTCTAAATCCCCCCCCCCCCCTCTCTATTTCAACTGCAAAGTTGGGTTCTCACTCAGATTGGCTCCTTGTTAAATGTGCAGCTGTTTAGTTACTGTAAGCTGTTTAGAAGAGCTTTGCTGAGAGAGGTCTTAGGAGACACACACACACACACACACACACACACACACACACACACACACACACACACACACACACACACACACACACACACTTCAATCAGTAGAGCTGCTAATCTGGGCTGCCAGCAACTGTCTGTGCCTCTGATTAACCCCCCTGCAGAGTGAGGCCGTCCTGGGAGGGAAGGAGGAGTGAGAGCGGATGAGGAATCACCACTACCTACAAACAAACATTCATCCTTTGGGAATCTGGGAAGCAGCTCTTTCAGAGGATGGGGGGAAAAAAATACACTCATCCATGTCGCATTCAGTGTCGTACATACATGATACAATCGACCCCCCCCACTGCTTTCCTATCTTTTTAAAGGTCCCGAGGAGCATCTATCAAGGACAACAATAAATTCCCACTTCCAAATCTTCTCCTTCTCATTTATCTATTACTCCAAAACATTTCAGTTGTCTAGTGAAACTTTGCTGCTCCTTTACTTCCACAGAGCCAGGATGTTGACACAGACCGCCCCCCCCATACCCCCCAAAGTACACAGCAGGCCCCCCCATCTCCACCAAACAGGAAAACAGCCACAAGCTAGGAAACCAGCGAGGGTCCTCTTCCCATCACCTCATAATCCAGAAACCCACAGAGAGCATCAAACAGATAAGATCTTTTATGTATTTGTGTTTTAAACATAAAGAAACTCAACTTCTTTAGCTGGTTTAATCTGTGTGTGTGTGTTTCTGAATAACACTTAACTGATTTATTCTTTTACCACAACCTCAACCATTCAGCCTGCAGCAAATCTATGTGGAGGTGAAAGCAAAGCTGTGGCACCTCCAAACACAACACAAGAGGATTGCAGTGAAAAAGAAACCACGTTGTTTCTCTTATTTAAAAAAAAAAGAAACTTTGACAATCTGTAACTGAAAAACCAAATTCAGCAGCAACCTCAACTCTCGCCGAACAAACGCTTTGCCACTCCACTTTCTGACGTGGTCACGGGTGAACACTTGACATTCAGACACGCAAGAGGCTCTTCCAAAAGTTGTAATGTCTGGCAAACGTTCCTGCAGAAGGTCATGTCTGACTGGACCCCGCTCAAGCTTCCTCTGTGTGTTATGTCAGTGCCTCCCTGCGACAAGCTGCACTTTCTCCGTCAGATACAGTCACAATCGTGGCTCTCAGCAGATCGGCCCTCTGAGCCATTTCTGGGACACGGGTGGGGGGGAGGGGGGTGAAGGATGACAATAGTGCCTGGCTGTTCCTCCTCCATACCTTCCCAAACCCCCCACCACCCACAGACACCCAGACAGGAGATGTGCTTCATTTGTGGTTTTGGACTGGAGGCCTGTTGTTTTCATTTTCTTGGAAAATGTCTGATGCAATATTCAGCAAGTCCATCTCGAAAAAAATCTTTCCAAGTGACGAACGTAACGTAAGCTCGGTATCGATTTAAATAGACCAGAATTAGTCGACTAAAAATAACAGCTGTCATATTTTAAATACTCGAAGTAACAAGCGGGCTAGACACTCTTCGTACACAGGAAAGACGAGGAACGTTTCAGATAAACCTGCAGGTTCAAAGTGTCACGGGGTTAAAAGTAATTTTAAGATCAAGAGAAGGTGAGTCTGCATGTGGGAAGAAAGAGAGGTGAAACTGAAAGTAATTCAGTGGAGCTGTCGGGTTGATAAACGTAAAGATAAACAAAAAGTAAAGCAGGACGACAGCCGTCATCGTGAACTGATCCGACGTAGGTCCAAAGTGAACTGAACAAGTCTGCGGCCTTAAAAGTGATTTCAACCGCAGACTCGTGCACGAGCTCTTCCCGACTCTACTTCATGGTGACAACAGTGGGAAGCAGACAGACCATGAAGGCATCAAATCGGGTTTTGTTTTGGCGTTGTTCACATCTTGAGACTCTGGCATGCTCTCCACCCCTTTAAGCAACAATGGCTGCAGTGTTGCAGTTGAAAGGGCCTGTGGGCCACTTCACACTCGGGCTGTTGTTTACTTGGAAGAGGAGGACGAGGAGTGGGAGCAGCCGTGGGGACGAAGCTGCCACATTTCCACCATGTTCGAATGTGGCTCTCGGTAGCAGAGCGGTCCGACTGCGAGGACAAACTCAGAGAGCATTTCTAAAGACTCAGTTTATACAAGCAGACTCGGCAGGAACAAACACTGTTCATCTGTCTGATTCATATCCCCAAACTATTTCTTCTTCTTCTTCCATCAAACAATCCGATTCAATTAGCAGAGAAAGTGTTGAACTCAAAAGTTTTCTTTCCCGGCTTCTCCTGGAACTGCGTTTCTTTAAATACCTGCACAATAAAGTGCGATAAAAAGCCACTGACATTTGAATGCTAACCGTCACCCCCGCTCCTTTCAGCGTCTTACCGGTTTCGGCATCTTGGCTTCCTCTTCTCTTTTCACCCGAGAGCTGAGAGGATGAAACCCGTCACGAGACGGCAACGACACCTGAAAGGAAAAGAAACACGATGAAGGCGGGTGAACCACCGAGAGCAGCCGCCTACGTACGACATTAATCACTCTTGTTTTGAATATTGTTTGTAACCGATTTGACAGGAAACAAAACAAAACAAATGAATCGCCTTTCTCAATCTGTTAATGACTACAAGGCACGGAAAACCTCAGACTGCCAGAGGCATAGAAAAGTGGTTTTAAATTCAATCCCAACATGCTCTACCACTTTGCTTAAGTGTACATACGGTAACTATTGCAAGAGTGTACGTGGGTGGAAACTACTTTCAACACGATTTCTGTGGAAGAGAACAATCACAGTATTGTGTACCGAGTCGTGGGAAACTGTAAAGTGATCACAATCGATTAATCTGCTTATAAAATAAAAAGGTCTCTATGACAGCGCACGCCGTTAATTTGGCCCATCAAACCTACTGAAGTAGATGTCTGACCTGGCGTTGAACTATAAGACTCGTCCTGCCAGACAAAACAAGATAATTACAAGACAATCAGATTTCATTGACTTTGCTGATCCCTCCCTGCTGTGTTTTCAGCAACGTATAGTTTTACAAGACACCCAAACCTGAAATAGTTTGGTCATACGATACTGAAACCACCCCGGGGAAAGAAAAAAAAAGAGTTCCTCTTGTGTGGACATGTCACATGTTGAATCAGATCCAGTACGGGTGGTGTTTTTGGGCACCGTCCTTCATACCGATGGATGAAATCATAGGTTTCCAGACATCTTAGTGAGTGGTAATGTCTCGTGTCTTTTTTTTTTTTTTTTCCATTCAAACTTTTCTCAGATGATGTCACCAAAAACCCAAGATAACGGTCCAAAAAGTGCAAACAACAACAGCTACTACTGCATAGATTAAGAATTAATAAACTCATATTATATTATCATATCCAAACCAAAACGTTTAACTCAATACTTTGCATTTTGCTGCTAATAGTTATAATGCAGCATTATCATATTGCTATTTTAGTCATTTATCTATTTGCGTTTAATTTGACAGCACAAAAAAAAAAATACAAAAATCTTAATCTACTATTTCTACCCTATTTTTTATTGTGTAAATTGAAGGATAATAATGTAAATAGTCACTTATTGTGGCAGTAAGGACATAAATGTTAAGAGAAATTGTTCAGTTAGCAGGACACGCCGGATGAAGACGTGCCCACTTGTAGATTGTAAATTACCCGCCGAGAGTCAGCTGTCGTTACTTTGAATTTCACCACAATTTAAACAAAACAACGTGGAAAAATATCAAACTGTAAATAAATGTTTGAGGCGTTAAAAGGCCATTAAATAAATAAATAAATAAATAACTAAAAAAAATAAAATAAAAAAAAAAAACAGTTTGTCACGAACGATAGCTGCTGTTTAAAAATACTTTTCACGAAGTCAAAAGCTGACATCGTTTTTATTTTTATTTTATTTTTAGCTCGCGCGTGTCGTCCAAAATAACGGGACGAGCACGCGCCGAGCTCGTGAAGTTTTAACGTCTGAAAAACGTTATTTCGCCCCCTAAAAAAAAGGAAATATCGTGATAAACGGTGGATTAAAACTCCGTACGGTACTAGTTTACGGGTACCGGTCGGCCTTTCTGTGATCTTTGAGTCGGTCGAGCACGAGGTTATCTAACTTGAAGAGAAGCTCATCTTTTTTTTTTTTTTTTTAGGGAGAGGCAACTCACCGGGGGACGACGTGTAGAAGCACCGGGTGTCTTCAAGTGTACCGAAATGGTCCGAAAAGAAAGAAAAAACACACAAACAATCCGCCGTAGTCCTCTTTCCTCGTTTACCGGAGACGAATCCCCGCGGACATATAGGAACCGTGGAAGTCTAAAACAACCGTAAGGCGATTTGGGGTGCTCGTGTGGAGCCAGCCGGAATAAAATACTACGACTTCCGGTCGCAACTTTGAAAATAAAAGCTCAAAGACTGTTATTGTAAAAAGTATTAAAAAAAATAAAATAAATAAATGGCTGAAGCTGACAATGCGTAATAATAATATAAAGACGGATGAAGGCATAATTAATAATGAAAACAAAAGTCCCACCATTTACTGTAATCTGTCTCTAATACAGCCATAGCATTTCTGCCATTTAAAATAATTACTTATAGGCTGTCTTTAGTTACTTCAACTAGGAGCTAGAAGTTAAAATTATTTCTGGGTGACATGCTTTTATTTTGAAGAAAATGCCACATTTCCGCTCGGGTCTTTAATTTATGCCTCACACTTGACGCAGCTAATTGTGGAGCTGTACAATATGGCTGTCAGCAGCCGAAGAGTGAATTCAAGATATGTATGGGCCATGTAATGTGCCATCAAGTGTACGATTTGTACCAGAGTAAGACTGGACATGTAGGGTTGCTCATACCTGAATGCAAATTGCAAATACACAAATGCATTGTCATTATTTACAGAGCTAGTCTTTGTAATTTTGAGGTTAGATCAGTGGTAGAGCTCCCCACTCTGGAAGTATGCATCAGTACATTAGTTTGCTCTGGAAGTTTTGTTTACATGGCGTAAAACTGCATACATCCAATCAAATCTTCAGCATATAGTCGGTTATTTGTTGGATTGACCAATCAATGCATAAAATCCAACATTTGGGGGAAAAGTTTGTGGACAAAAATCCAAGAAGATACAACTTTTAGTTTTTGTTATTACCTTGTATTTGTGGATACCTTGGAGTTTTCATTTTGTATTAAGTGTTATTATTGTTGACCTTTGTGTGCCCTTACAGGAAATTGCCCTTAACCATGTGGCTTGGCAATCCTTACGGGAACTCGACTGTACGGGAACCGCCCACCTCGAACCATTTACGGGTACACCCTCCGTGAACTGCTTGTGTTCCCTGGGCGGGGCTCGAACCCGTGTCATCATGACGTCGTTTCCAGCTCGGGGTCGCAGACCGCTGGAAGTCTCTTCTGCATCCAAGGCAGGAGAAAGTGTTTCACGGAGTTCACGCAGAGCTTCCAGTGGTTAGCACTGTTGCTAAGTAAGGAGATCAGGGGTTCGATTCCCCCCTTTTGCCATGACTTTATAAAAAAAAATAAAAAAAAATCAGATGTTTAGGGGCTTTAGGAGTATGATAAAGCCGCCAAAAATGCAGTAGTTTACAGAGAATAATAATAATAATAATCCCTTTTGTGTTAAGGCCTTATTTTAGATTGATATGTAATAAAGATAATTTTAATTCCCTTGTTGGTTTTGTGATTTTCACTTTGTTAACATCCTTCCCTCCCCAGCAGCTGCAGTTCCTGTTGTTTTGTCACTTCAATAAAAATATTTTGTTAATTTGGAAACGTGTCTCTGTCTTCTCTCGGTAACGAGCCTGTTATTATTTTAACAGATTTAAGTAAAAGCTTTCCTTAAAAGATTTAATGTTCATCTTTTCACTTGCTGTTTATGTACTAAAAAGAAGGTCTCAGCTGATTGATAATAGTTTATGCAGCATCAGCGCCCCCTGGTGGTGTTAAGGCATACATACCGTTATAACTGTAAACCAACAGAACCTCTGTAAAATGTCAGCTTTGTTTGCATCTTTGTCACAGCCACTGGAAAATTAATTTTATATATATATATATATATATATATATCAACTCTTCTAACAAACTAAATATGTTGTGTGGACTCATGTCTTTCGTTGCACTAATGTATTCTACCACTAGATGTCACGGTGTCCTTACTGTTAGCGTTGTAGAGTTAAAACAGGAGCAGGTCATAGTAAAGTGTTTTGATGGATATTTTCACATTATGAGATATGTACTTTGCAGTCCAGCTGATAAGGAAATAGACACTGTTGTATGTGGGTAACACAAATCCAAATGTCCAGCCCGGTCACCTTCACATCTGCCCTGTGATCAAAGAGACAATTACGCCCCACATTTGATATTGAGAGTTCTTAAAAGCTTCAGGAAAGATTCCTGAATGAAGCCCTGATCTGCTCTCCTTTCTTTGGTCTCGAGACAAATATTCACAGCAAATTGAAACTGAAAGTATGTTTTATGGAAAATACAAAAGCACTTGAAAATCTGTTGACTCCTTCCTTTCGGCGGGATCTGGACATCCCCCTGGTCAGGCCACGGCAGCGAACTTGGCTGTTAGAAGTGTCACATTGTGTTGCATGTGGAACTTGCCTTGGTCTTTATTTAGCCTGGCATATCACCACGTCACAAGATCTTCGTCCATATGACTAAAGGCATGCTGCTCTATTGTCAAAGCAGTGAAAGGAGCTACTGTCTGAGGGGAGGGACTGGTAATTGGATGGGGAATTGGTCCGATTTGCTTTGATTGTTCTACCAGAAGTCATCAGGTGTGTGTGTGTGTGTGTGTGTGTGTGTGTGTGTGTGTGTGTGTGTGTGTGTGAGGGTGTGATAAAAGGCCAGACTAGATATTGATGCACAAACTCCACACACAGGAAACGGCTTCAAATTCATAACCTGACATCGTTTGGATCAGATTTTGACTCGATATCGTGGCTAAACGGATCAACTACAACTACACATAATAGGTGTATATATTCGTCTGAGACATTTCCTTAAATATCCACCGATTGGGGCTTTAACTCATTACTTATCACCAAATGCTAAGATAAACTGCTGCACAGTTCAGTTTAATGACAAGATCAAATTTGCGTCTGTAATGTTGTTAACACCGCTGAGGACAGAAGTGTGTGTTCGGTACACAGAGGCACGGACGTTGTTACGCAATAGCCAAACTGCCTTCAGTATTGGCCTGTGTGTCTCTTCCTTCCTCCCCTCCCCTCCCTCCCTCCCTCCCTCCCTCTCTGTGTGCTGCTGACCAAATTAAATGGATAGTTCATCAGTGTGTTATTCCTGCTGTGCTGTCACACCTGAGTCCACTGCTGCAGTAAGCTCACGGCTCTTCACTGGGTTATTATTTTTTTTTTTCAGCTGCAGATTGACTCTTCTTGTTGTAATATTGATCTTTTTTTTCTTCTATCTTTTAGAAGCTGTGGTGTTCATGTGAAGAGGAGAGTCTGCTGAGTTTTTGTGTCCAGGCACGAGGATGGGACAATACAGCTCTGTGCCAGAAGCCCTGGAGCAAACGCTGGAGGGGCAGTCGCCAGGCAGCGGTAAGGAAACTCTGAGATGTCTGTCAGCTTCCTACTGACACAAGCTTTTACTCCCGATTTGCTTTATGTGTAACTTTAATCTTAGTCACATATCATGTCTCATATTTCATCTAAGGTTCAGTTTCTGGTCGGGGAATATGTCATACATCCTCCATCTCTCTACGCTAGATTCAATAACGGCAATAAATCCCCCTAACAATTGGTCAGTTGATTATATTTGGATTGTGATTTGTAATTGTCCAGTTGACTTGGTTTTCACTGTACACATTAGTTAAGAAGTGATGACGGCAGTCTTTAAAATTACAATATATTGAAAATTGGGGTAGTCGTGTATCTTTTTTTTTTTTGTGGGATTAATTAATTAAGAATCTAAAATCAGAAAATAAAGAGTGCTTTTAAAATGCTAAACTTCACTGTGTTCTGCCAGTTTCACGAGACGTGGCTTCCTAACACTCAGCGCTCATGAATCCTCGGCAGCAGGTGCTTCAGTTCGTCAACTGGGGCCCATTTCACAAAAGCAATTTGACAACATCTGCTTTACATGCAGACTGAAAACTCTGCCAGTGTCTCATCTCACAAATCATCATCGCTGCTAAATTGCAGTTCGACTCCAGTGCCCCTAAGTTGCAAATTTGATTAAATAAATTCCCCCTGGTTTTTAAAATGGGATTCGGTTCCAGGTGTCTTTCAGGAGGTTCCGGCAAAACCAAGGAGTGATTTAGAGAGTTAAGGAGTAACTACATTTTACTTACCGTCATCATCATCATCATCATCATCCACTCACAGCGTAGACCGCTTACGAGAACATCTGCAGATGAACAACACAAATACGAGATTTTTAAGTGAGTGTTTTATTAATGTCAGGATATTTTGCGAGTTAGATTCACGACACATCCTGTCTGTCCGACCAGTGGGAACACTGTTAGTTGTAAAGCTGTATTTATCTAGTTTTCCACTCCTCTTTACATCAGTGCTTTTACTTTACACAGCTACCAGTTATATAAAGTACTTTATTTAATGCCGATGGAAATTTGAACTTAAAAAAAGCACCATATTTATGTATGTTGTTATCCATGAAGTCAGGTTGATTTGAACTGACTTCCTCCATGATGTGTCTGTGCCTCAGCTCAAACAGACGGGGTTGTAGTGCACTCAGTGTTTACCCGTTTACTGACTCCAGATATGATGTTCTTTAGGCAGCGTTGCATGAATCTACACGTTGTGCTGCCCCTGCATGCTCCGCTTTAATGTGCAAGTTCCTTTGTTCCTCCGCTGCGTCTCTCTGCAGCTCGAGGTGAAATACTTTGCCACCGTTGCCTGAAAGACAGATATAAATAAGAGCAGTATTAACAGATTTGATCAGTATTAAGTAGTATCATCATTATCGTTCCACAGTTTCCAAAAAAGGGCACCGAGTTGGTGAATGGGCTAATTCACTTTGTTGTCAGTCTGATTAGGTTTGTAGCCAGTTCGGAGATGGAGGGCACCGGTTTTGATCTTTTGCTCTGTGACTATTCTTCTTGATTCATTAATAAATCCAATTGTGCAAAATGCCACATAATGAAAAGCGCATGACCACCTTTGCTCGCTACCTTTTGAAGTTTAGATTGGGAATGTTTGTGTGATTGTGTGAGGATAAATGAAGATAATGCGATAGTATAAGGGAGGTGGAGACCTTTACGGATGGCACCAGTGTAATTATAGTTTTCTTCCTATAACCAGTAAAAGCCCAAGAGACGTCCAAACCCACCGGTGCCACAGTCAGAAGCTCCCGTTGGGAAGTCCTCGACTCCTTCATACATACAAATCCCTTTTAAGTGATTACGAGATTGTAGAGTTTGGATACGCGAGGTTTCTCAAAAGCTTACAAGATAATGTGGAATATGTCAAGATAACGACATGGTGCTTTTTTTTTTTTTTTTTTTTTTTTTTTTTACCAAAAAGCTGAGTGTGTATTCAGTGACTTTTTCTGTTGTAAAATCATCCATAATCCCAGGTCACTACAAACCTCTCTCCCCATACGTTCACCATACTTTGTTTCAGGAATATTAAACATAAGGATAACATCCCGAAGAACACGTCTTCCACCTCGTTGTTGGTCAAGCAAACTCTCTGTTTCCTCTTTATGTCCTGTGAGGTCAGACACGTGTAGATATGTTGTAGATAAACACAGTCAGCAGATCCAGTCAGTCTCCAGTTGTGATGTAGAACAAACACAAACACAAGTATGATTAGCTGCAGGGGGATTTGTGTCACAGCCCACCCTCCACCCCTCTTTTCCTGTGATAAACACCGAGCCAACAAGGAGTGAGATAAATAATCACACATTCAGAAGAAAACAAACAAACAGCCTAAGTGAGCAGAGGGAGAGGAAGGCAGCTGGAGGAGGATCAAGATTTAGTATGAGACATACTCTAAAAAGCAATGTCTCTTTTTGAGTTAATTCAAGAAGGCCAGGAGGTTTTGTCTGGACTACTTCACAGTCTGTCGGTTTCTATCAGTCTGCTGACTCGACAAACAAACGACAGTCGGAGCCATCGATCGACCTGGAGGAGAGGTCAGTGTTCGTCTGTGTTCTCTGTTACTTTGTGTGAGATCTCAGTCTCATTAGCTGGACATTATTTAAAGTGTGCTGTGGTCCCGTCTCTGGTATTTAAATCAGTGTGACAGGATGACTGGACAGGATTTCCTATCACCACAGGGGGATCCCCCCACTGCTGAGCCTTCACCCCCCCATTAGTCAAACATAATAGAAGAACCTCACTTTTCATTTTTCTGCTGATGCTGCAGTTTGTCTGCAGTAGTTTGAGTGACCTGGAATTTAAACCACAAGGGGAAGCATACATGAAAGGCCACAGTGTTTACATTTGCCGTTTCTTTACTCAATGCATTCGGCCAAAATATGAAAAAATACCCAATACCAGAAATATCTGTCAATCAGCTGCACACTAATCTGACAGTAAACCAATGTACTGTCAAAATGTATAATATTTTTGAGCTCAGCAGAGCAGCAGGGCCACCAGCTGCCACTTTAAGGTGCACTCTTTGGTGTTTAACCTTAGTAACTGATTTACCTGATATCACCCTCTTTACTAGTTTATTGATAACTTATGTCTCAACATGTTAGCAGAATAAATAACTGTTCATCAGTTCCACGGTTGACGGACAGATAAGACAGACGAGCAGAATTTCAAGAGAGAGAGAAGAGCAGCCCGTCGTTTGCGTTCGTCATGTTTTCCAGCCTTTGCTGCGGTCGACGAGCAGCAGAAAGGAAACAGAATCACAAACTCACCCAGACTAACGAAGGTGAGCGGCGCTTTCATGTCAAATAAACGGCTTACGCTACTTCTGGGACCTCGTTGAGGCCGGCAGCGTTTCCTCTGGTCACACTTGGTTGAGGGGTCAGTTGCAATGCACATGTTGGTCACATGGCACAGTTTAATCAGTACCTGTGAACAAGGAACCAGACAGCTCAGAGCATTAATCTGAGGTTGATTTCGAACTCCTTTATGTCATAAAAACATCTGACTTTTGTAGAGTTGTGATACTGGAAGTTGAAGCTGAAAACTTTGCCTCAGATTTGACAGTCCTTCCCTAAAGGAGATAATCTACACTAATAAACCATGTGCTCAAATGCAAATCACAGAATACTGGAGATATCAGTGTAATCTTTCCAACACAATCAGCGATGAAGCTGTGATGATGTGATTTGACATCCGATTCAAGACTTCAGTCAGTATCTCAGATCTGTGCTGACATTCAGGTCTGCTTCAACTTTTAGAGCATTTATGTGGTTTTGTTTGCAAATCTTTAGGAGACATGACCTGTTTTAGCACGCAAACACCACTCTTCAAGTTTTCTCTTTTTCTTTTGAGAACTTGATAATACATGACATGACTTGTAAAGATGGAAATTAGTTTTGCAGGCAGAAGACTGTGGTTTGGCAGCAAATGGAGACACGAAGTGAGAGTGAGCTGTGGGAGGTATATTAGTGTATCGGTCTCCGCTCTGATAAAGGTAGGCAGCTTTTCACTGCTGAAGGGAGGGGTGGAGGAAACAGAGGTGGTGCAATCTCTCAAGAAACGTTGACAGGTGTGTCTGTGTGTGTGTTTAAGACGGGCAGACGGGGAGGGTTTTGGAAACGCACGTGAGGAGAGCAGCATTGTTCTCTTTACCTGTGAAGACGAGGACGGTGAGGGAGGAAGAGGAGAGTGAACGGGGTGGACGGGATGAAGGAGTGCACGGGAGAGCAGGACGATGGAGGCGAGAGGTTGGTCTGTATCCCGGTGGAGGAGATGGAGAGCTACTACAGATACGATCGCTGCTGTCTTCTGCTGCATCGTGAGTTTCACAGAGGTGTGCACGCCAGTCAAAAACATCACAGCTGCCAGCTAATATTAGATAGTTGCCGCTGTTCTGACTTGTGATGAAGCGTATTGTTATTAATCAAATATTTGCCTGATGTCAGTTTTGATGTGTGTGAAAGATACGCTTCTGCCTACATCTCTTTGACAGATAACTTGACTCAATGATGCATATTCTCTAGAATATGTGCAATATTTAAGGATGCAGTAAAGCATAATCTAGTGGAACATCCTTGTGAGTAAATTAAGTTCAATAAGTGATGTAAAGTGTATAATTGAGGATGGTTACTCTTGCTTTCTGGCAAATGTTTTTAAGTGGTGCTCGTTATCCACATGACCATCACATGGACTTTTCTACCCTATTATCCTCTGTTCCTTCATATATTTTTGCTGAGGTTTTTTTTTGTTTTTTTACAGCAGTTTTTCTGAAAAGCTGAGTCATGATAACGTGGATTTCTGTTCCTCAATGAATGGATTCCTTTACTTTTGTTTTTCATGAAATAACTTTCCTATCAGGTCGTAGATCTTTTCTCAATTTTGAATTGACTCTTCAGATTTCTCTACTGTTCAGTTCAAACTAAAACTACTTGCTTCCTACTTTACTTCCTTAAAACCCTCGCAAAAATATGTGCTCTTCTCCTTTAAAAAATGCACATGACAGACATTTAGCCAAAATAATTTAAAAAAAAAATAACATTTGAAAACGATTCTCTTTCCTTTTGGTTCATCGACCTTGTAGTTCATGTGCTTGCAAAGTTAGTTGGGTAATTATAGATGAACTCAGCTTGGCTCGCCCTTCCTCAGACTTTCACACTATCAGTTTCACACAACTGGTAATCTTCCCAGCTGTTTGAACAACTTGTGTACCATAAAAATAATATTTGAGCTTCTATTCAATTTTGCTGGTCAAATAGATGATTAATTTGCAGCTGTTTATTCCTTCTTTATCCACATAAAGGATATAATGGAAAATTGATCACAGAGAATATAAAAAAAAACTACACAAGACAACTTTATTTCTGTCCTGGGCCTCAATTAGACACCAAATGGGAAAAGGGAATCACAGTATACTGATACATCCTTATTTACTCAAGGCGGTTCAATAAAAGTTGGCATTATTAGTTGACAGATTGTGTGTGCAACATAGGATGGAGAAGAGGTGTGTGTGTGTGTGTGTGTGTGTCTGCATTAACGAAGGACGGCTGAGTTGTCTGCATGCATGTGGGAAGCGTGCAGCGTTTGCTTGATGATTTTTCGATCTCGGTGGCTGTCAGAGACGGTTCAGCTCTATTGTGGTCTATTTCCTGTGGGCTTTGTTCTGTATTTAGACATGATACATGTATTTTTAGTACGAGCTATGATCCAAATGCAGTGTCACAAAGACGGTGCTGTGTTTTTTGCTCTTGATCTTGTTCTCCTCCTCGGCGGAGCGACATCCACTCCAACCGATTGTTTGGGAATACAAAATAGAGATATTTCATCTCATGAAGACGTGAGGTGAAATATTTTCTCCAGATTTGAATTAAAATGGTGTTATCGAGGCCATTCATCCACTTTCAATCTTCCCTCTGTTGTGTTACATTTCTAAATCTGAGAAAAAAAAAAGTTGTTTTTATGTGTGCAGCATTTTCATGTCTTATGATGGTCAGCTTTTTGTCTTGTAACTTCCTGTGATGTTTCCCTGAATGATCATCTATCGTGACTGACTTCTGTCTTCCCCTCAAGTGCCCGAACCTTCTTCCTCTTTCATGGGTAGTCTTATGATTTATCCATCTGTTTCCCATATTTTGAATTATTCCCATAACACTGAATAGTCCCTGAATAAAGCTGAAATGTGTCCCACTCAAAACCCTTTACGTATGTTCATACAACGTTATTGGAGAGTTGCGAGCCGGATTTGAGCCGTTGTTGAAGCACACACCTTAGACACACATTGATCAGCTGTGCAGGTCTGTGATGTCAACACAGCGTCTCGGCACTATTTGTTGTTCTGGGTTTTAACGTAATGACTAACTGGCAACAACGTCATGGCACTCGGGCATAGAAAACCTGAATGAGAACAGTATCTTGTAAAACAATAAAGATGACACAAATTTAAATGCAGCCTGATTGTTGTTTAATTAGCTGTAATGTTTTATGGATATTTGAGTTTGGGCGCCGCTCATGTTGATTGACAGGAGACACCCGTCAACCCAGTGATTCAGGCTGCTTTCTGTCAAGTGTATCTGACATATAAGCAGTCAACCTGTCAAGTGTGTCGAGAAGGAAACAGAAAATTGGCTTAATGGCTCCCTCCTTCTATAAACTGTGGTTTAGGGAGTGAGGGAGAAAGAAAATTCTCGAGCCCTACTTTATCACTTATTTATTGAATTATTCTGACATCATAACTGGTTTTTGAAGGACTGCTTGTTCTAATTTCACAAATAAGTAAAAAAAAAAGAAGAAAAAAAAAAAGCAGTTAACCGGCATGTCACGTGTTCACACCTTTTTGTTGTCCTACACTTGGCCTCCTCTGCTCATTTGGGCCAATGAGTCATTTCTCAATTGGTGTCTTCCTGTTTATGCTTCAGCAGCCCAATAATGTTTAATCCTGGAGCGGAAGGAGTCAATAGTTCACAGACGATTGAGCTGTAAGTTATTGTAGCTGCAGTCTGCAACACATCCCTCATACACACAGACACAAGTGGGTTTCCTCACATACGTCTGCTCTGCATCCCATGTAAACACACACAGACGCACATTTACACGTCATTAAATATTTTTAATCTAAAACAGATTTTTAGAGGCTTGAGTCATATCAATTATTGCTCGAACATGCAAACAGCCAGGTTTGATCCTGTTGTCTCATTTTAACTTAAAAAAGAAAATCCTGAAATGACCCAAAGTTCATTTAATTTGAGCTGCCACATTATGATGACCGTTTCAAAATAGAAGCGTAAAACTTGTGATATTAAATTTCCCCCTGTGCTGATTTCAGAGGTTTAAAGTGTTTCAGTCATGCGGCAGAGGTACCAGCTAATAAACAACTTCTAGACTATCGGTTGAAGGCTGGAAATAATTTTAAGTCATCACTTGGAATAATTCCTCGCACATAAATACCTAATAACACATATTTTCCATCATTTCAACCTTTAATAGCTGGAGATGTAAATCGGCGATCAGTGGGTGAGACTGGTTGCTATTTGAGCTGCTGGAGGATAAGTCACTCGACAGGAAATGAGCCATCAAAAAAAAAATCCTCAGCCTTTTCCTGTTCTACATCTAACGTGCTCTATCATCTAGATCTAACATTAGGTAAATGTGCGCACACACACACACACACACACACACACACACACACACACACACACACACACACACACACACACACACACACACACTTGGAAACAGCTTGTGGCGTATGAAACTGTAAAGGACCTTTGGTCGTTGCTGCAGATGTTCTTAAATCCTTCAAATGCCTCTGAATCCTGTCATTTATTAATAATCTGATCTCAGATTAGACCGCGAGATTAATCTTTAATTTAGGCTAAACGTATTTCTTAATCTCGCACAACTATTATTTTTCATCTCCTTGTGCCTAATCTCCTTCTCTGTAGTAGTTTACAGCTACACGGCAATGAAGGAGGCAAATTACACCGAAACAACAAAGACGAAGGGAAGAAGATCACCAATCCAGTGACCCACGAGCTGCAAACCAAACCAACCAAACCATAATTAACTCCATGTAACTCCTCACAACAGAAACAAACCAATCCAACTTGTCGCTGCCTCTCTGTGTGGCACACTGGGTCCCCCTGCTGTCGTTACTGCCACTGTGTGTGTGTGTGTGTGTGTGTGTGTGTGTGTGTGTGTGTGTGTGTGTGTGTGTGTGTGTGTGTGTGTGTGTGTGTGTGTGTGTGTGTGTGTGTGTGACAGAAGAAAACAGAGAAGGAGGTTTTCTTTGGCTTCAACACAAGTCTTGTTTTTTTTAGATCGTTAGCGTCACATTACAGCACTGCTGATGGGAATTTAGGACGTCTGACAAATCATCTTTTATTTTTTTTGCGTAGCTGTTCAAACATGTGCATATTCGCTTGTCAAGAATTGTGTCTACGGTATTGCCTGCCAACAAAATTTAATATAATTCAAGTTAACTTTCATCTCTTTAGTGACAAGAATAAAATTTAAAAAAAAAGCTGAGACAGACTGGAACCAGGAAAATGTCATCAGACTTTAAAAACTGATAAATACTTTGGTGCCAGTTAATTTAGACCTTATTTAATACTGCCTTATATGCAAAACAAAGACATATCTGTTAACTAATGGCCATCGAACCACGCAGAAAGGATGATCATAAGAGAAAAATTGTGATGAACTGTAATGATTATGACGTGATGCTGAAAAGCTGTCGTCCATTGTTCAGACTTTCTGCAGCATCTTTCTCCGTCCGTGTGTGGAAACAGTGTGAAATGTGAGTCTAGGGGGTGGGGCCGTGGGAAACTCCACCCCGCTGGCTGGGACAAAAAAGGAGGGTGTGTGTGTGTGTGTGTGTGTGTGTGTGCGTGTGTGTGTATGTGTGTGTGTGTGTGTGTGTGTGTGTGTGTGTTTTAGTGTGTGTGTGTTTTAGTGTGTGTGTGAGCTGTGCTGTGCAGTGACAGCTCAGTGCGCAGGCTGAAGTCCTCGGCTGTGGCGGAATGAGCTGCCTGAACTTCCACCGTGATGTCCTCTGACAGAATATGTGCCTGTGTGTGAGTGGGGTTTAACATTGTGTGTATGTGTGTGTGCGTGTGTGTGTGTGTGTGTGTGTGTGTGTACTGTATGAGGGGGGAATACATGTGCCGGCGGCAAAACAATGGCTCTGAACCGAGTGTCTCAACTCTGCCACGATATCACCAGGCTGTGGCTGCAGCTGAAGATGATGACAGGTACAGTGGCTCTGTGTGAGTGTGTGTGTGTGTGTGTGTGTGTGTGTGTGTGTGTGTGTGTGTGTGTGTGTGTGTGTGTGTGTTATTGTGTGTTGACTGACTGTCTTAAATTCAGTGTGAATATTTTTTACGGAGACAGATAAGACTGTGAGAAGTGTGCAGGTGTGTTTCTGCATCTATGTGTGCGTGCAGACTTAAAATCTGTATTCTGTTGCTCTTACAGGTTTGTGTGTGTTTGTTTGTTTGTTTTTTTTGCTCTCTTTTCTCGGTCCAGTTGTTATAACGTGCCGTCTTGTAGGTGTAAGATGAAGACCGGGTTGTAAAGCAGAGACTAAGTGTGTTAAAGTCCACTATCTGCCCCTGAGAAGCTGTGTTAATGACTTAAAACTTGAACAATAACGGTGATGAACTTTAGAGTCTGTAAAACAAGACTAACGGTGGAGGAGTCTGCAGCCAATCTGACTCGTTCAGGACTGAAGACTATAATAGGACCAAGATGAGTCAAAACACCCACAAGTCCAACACAAGTCAAAGATGACCGGGAAAAATAAATGTCCTGATGTGCTACAGGCGTCTACATGGCTGTTACTCACAGCAGACTTCAGCTTATTGGTTGATATATTGCTATCATTTTTAATAAAAAAAACAACGATATTGCATTATAGAGATGCAAAAGAATTTAGAAAACACAATTACATACTTCATCCACCAGAGATCTTCAAACAGTAATGTATTTTCAACTCTGAAATGGTCCTAAAAATGTTTTTCCTATAAAAAAGAAAAATGCCGAGATCACAAGACCATCAACATGATCATGAATCATCCTCTGTGCACAATAAATACAAAACTTAATCTGCCCACTAGCTCTACATGCAGGAAGTTGGACAAACCTAATAGCACACACACACATACAGAAGTGTAACCTCTAAAAGCCCTTCAGATGCACATCTTAAAAGCAGTTTATATTTACAGTCAACCACTTAATGAATGAACTAAGTGACTGAACACGACCTGACTTTGTTATGCACATTGATTTTGTCTCAAAGATGCTTCTTCCTGCTGAAGCCCTTTCAATCCATCAGTTACGTAATCTAAAGTGGACGGTGCATCTTGTCCCGAGGTTCCTGCCCGTGTGTTGGAAGTGAGAGATGTGTGTGTGTGTGTGTGCGTGTGTGTGTGTGTGTGTGTGTGTGTGTGTTTCATGTGCGGTCCACAGTACAGTACACACAGCGGAGCACGCTGACAGCATGTTAATCACATCGGGCCCATTAACGCAGTGTTTCCTCTTCTCAGTTGGGAGCGACGCCGGGACAAAACCCTTTTGAGTGTTTGAATGTCAACATCTCCTCCCCCTAACTTCCACTCTCAGCTCCGCATGTGTGTGTGTTCATCGGTTGACTCCATCTCATCTATGTGTACTGCTTTTTTGTTGTTGTTGTTTGTTTGTTTGCTGTAGTGAGAAACAATGGGAGCTGCGGTGTTGATAATAATCCGTAGGGATTCGTCATGCTTTTCTTGGCCCTGTGGGCTTTTTTTCAGGTGTGTGTACAGTGTGCTGTGTGCTTAGTGTTGCTGTGCGGAGAGAGTGAGCTTATTTGCTCTGCTGGCAGATGGACTGCAGTCATCTTATGAGCTTATACAGCCTGCTCACACACTCACACACTCCGAGTGCCGAGGCATCAACCTCTCCCCGTGTTGCTTTTTGCCAAGGCAAGATTAGAAGTTGACAAGTCTCAGCTCTGCTCCATGAGGCCATCTGGGGCAACTTTCCATGTGAGTGCAAGTCGGTGCATTAGTGTCTGAGAAGAACAGGAAGCATTGATCCCCAGGTTAAAATGGTCTGTTTGCATTGGCGGCAGCAGTAGCTGTTCTAACATACTGTATTTTCAGTCTTCTATCCTCAAGAGGCTCGTTCTCACACACACACACACACACACACACACACACACACACACACACACACACACACACACACACGCACACACACACACACAACACAAGATTGTATAAGCAAGAGAACATATTCAATACGAGGCTAAATGGAGGTTAAAAGATCCCTCGGGGAAGGATAGGCTGATGCGACTATAAAATACACAATTGATTTTCAAAAAAGCAATCCGTTTATCGTGTTAATACACAGCTCGCTGAAAAGCTGCATTTACCCTCCCTGAGGCTACAAATCAGCCCCTCGCTTTTCAACACGTCCTACTAGGATTTGAAAAGAAGTATTACTTTCTGTTGAGGACCGCTGACCTTTTGATTATGACCTACTCAGCTTCAGATCACATTTCTGCAGCGGTGGCTGTGTGCATAATGCTTTAAAAGGCACAATCGGGCAACAACTTAAGAAACTGACCTGTAATGAGTTACATCCACAGTCAGTGTACTAAATCCTTTCTTTTACCCCCGAAACACCTCGCACGACTGACTTCTATGACTATTGTAAGAAATAAGTCCAGCGCGTGATGTCATTGGTTTTTCTTGCAGCTGGAGGTTTCACCTCGGGCGAGTAAAAACACAGTCCTGTTTCTTTGCCCTCTTTCTGTGTCATTTCCTTTTTCTTTTTTTTCTTTTTTTCCCTCCCCACTGTGTCTTTCTTAGTTTTCATGCTCTTTGTTCTGCGTAGTGTAATGACTGGTAGCTATAGCCAGAGGCAGCTAAAAACGGCTGCCAGTACAGTCTATCTGCTGGTTTTGCTCTCAGCTGAGCTATTACTGTCTGTTTTTTTTTCCTCTCTAATGGTAGAGAGGGAGAGGAAGGGAGGAGGACCTGGATTTAAACCCACAAGATTGCCAGTACATGCTTTGTAGTTTGGTGAGCTGCACCACAGGTCTCCCAACAGTGTATCTGGGAGTTCTTACGAGAGCTCTCAGGTCCGCATGTGCCCCTGGAGCACTTCCAGTGCCACTTAAACATCCATGCTGTTATCAAAGTCTGTGACTTCCGGGTGCAGAGAGGACCCAGACCACTCTAACAGAAGCTTTTTATATCAAATGATTGTACGACGTTCACATCTGCCTGAAGGATTGTCGGCTCTGGTGCTCCATGGTGGCATGTTTAGCAGAGTCATTCAAATCATTGGCCACTGCATGCACGTGCTGCAGAAATAAACTTGAAACGGGCCGTCGCAGGTCATATTTTTTATAATCGGGCATATAACTTCCTCTATTCTACAGCTATTTTATAGAGTAAGCAAGTCAGATATATTAAACTATCAATTAGTGAGCTTTAGAGGTGGTTTCCTTTTCTTAGCCTCAAATATGTGGTGGTTTTTCCCCAAAAAGTGGAACTATAGCTTTAAATTTCTAGCATCCGTTTCAAGTTCTCTTTCACTTCATTTTGAGATCATGCAAATGTTTTTGAGCACACTTGAAGTTGGCTATTTTTGTCACATGGAGCCTACTAAATATGAAAAGATGGGGTGGTTCAGCATGAACAGCCATCGTAAAGGGCTGAACTTGTACAACAGCAGAAACTGCTCATTATTGTTGTAGAGCCCTGTGACTGACGGCTAAGGGCAGTAATGATCCTTCTCGTGCAAATCAGTAGCCGATTCTCTTTGATTGGTTAATGCAATTTGCATTTAATTTGCATTAAAAAAATCAACTCTTTGTCATCTCCGATAATTTAAACTCAGCTAATCGTTAGTTTCTGCAGCTGGTTTTAAAACAAGTTTGCTTCAGCGTCGAATGGAGGAGAAATCCTCGGAGAGATTGCGTGTCTGCGCGTGTTGTGACGGCAGCGTAGACGGCAGACAGGCAGACAGTAGCCGGTTGTTTCTCTGAGATGATGATGCCATCCATTCAGTGGATCAGGGCTCGCTGCCAGTGACACAGTCAAGCTCGAAGCCATGGCTTTCTGGTTCTAACTGCAGCTGAGTGAGAGCATCACTTTTGGTGTCTTGGCCTTTCTAATACAAATTGTTGTATTTTTTTTTTTTTGTGCTGGTTAAGCCAAAATAAATGTAAAATATAGATGAATCGGTTTCTCATAATCCTTTACAGCCTAATGTAAAGGAGACGACCTTGAATTGGAATAATGGCGAGAAGATGTACTATAAATATAAGTCAAATGAATATGCAGAGTCCTCACGTGTCCCCTGACTAAACTCTCACAGCTGCAAAGAGGAACCCAAACAATCCGCTCTTATAAATCATGTGAACATCAGTAATATGTTCATGTTTGTGTGGCTGCTGCTGATGTTTCTTGAGCCGCACTAATTCAAGCTTTGTGAATGGGGATGGGCACTACATGCATAAAACACACACACACACACACATGGACACACATAATTCAGGCAACTGTTGGCCCTATGACCCAGTTGTTGTTTTGTATGGTGTGTGTATGTGTGTGTGTGTGTGTGTGTGTGTGTGTGTGTGTGTGTGTTAGATGCTCCACAACAGTGACAGATGGGAGTTTTGGTAAACCTTGACTATAATGCCAGATAATAGACCTTGGATTCCCTCTCACACACACACACACATACACACACACACACACGCACAGCTGCAGAAAGGCTGGCAGGTCCATGCCTCACTACATGCAAATACACATTCGCAAATGGCCACTGGCATTTGATACCAACACAACAACTTCCAGTCCTCCACGCTACACACACACACACACACACACACACATACACACACACACACACACTTTGTTTCTCTAACCCAGAGCCTTCAAGTCGACATGCCAAGTCAGTCCTTTCCACTTGGTGAGCAACAGATGAAGAGCTGAAAGTCTCAGTGACGCCCGGCTGCTGGACGTCTGTCTCACTTTGACGTCCGTCCTTTGAGCTTTCA